>NC_068434.1:35112365-35117365 GCF_023373465.1 Oncorhynchus keta | reverse complement strand
TGTTGTTATGGGGTCTAATCCTGTCTGTTTATACTGCACTGTGAGAACTCATGGTACAGGGAAGCGTATGAGAGGAAAAACACTGGAGACAAAGATTACAGAGAGACCCTACGCCTCTCTTCCCTCACTCTCTCCATCTTCCCCCATCCCCCCATCCATCCATACAGGGCTGTGCATCAAGGTCGTGCCGTGTTACAGATGAGGCACTGCCCCCCTCCGCATGCACACACACACACACACACACACACACACACACACACACACACACACACACACACACACACACACACACACACACACACACACACACACACACACACACACACACACACACACTCAGACATACATTCTTGGCTGCTGTTACATCATTAATATGAGCCGCTGTGCACAGTGACATCATTAATGTGAGCCAGGGTCTTGGGAGCACCTTTAATGGCTCTTTAAATATGAAAGGCTGACAGAGTGGCCACGCAGAAGGGTGTGTGAGGTAGAATGTGTCTCACACAAACACAAACACACACACACACACACACCCTGCTGCTTGGCCACTCTGTCAGCCTGTCATATTTAAAGAGAGAGAGACACGAAAGAAACTTGCTTTCTCAGCTGGATCTTCATGTCAACAAGATCTCACAGTTTTACACAGATTCTGACGTTTATCCATGTTTTCAAAACATCACATTTCAAAGTGTTTTTAATTAACACCCTGGGATCGACTCCTGCTCAGCATCGTTCCGTTTCTCCAAACATCACATTTTGAAGTTGCTCATTAAGGCTTAAGGTTTTTGATAGGGTTAATACATTAGGTTTAGGCATTCATTTCAAATGGTTTAGTTAAGGGATAAAGGATAGAGTAAGTTGCCGCCAACATTTTAGCATAATTTCCTGTCCTAGAGAGGAAATTCATGTTTAGGTTCCAACGCCGAAGAATGGCAAAGGCTACTTATTCATATTCACACAATGGGTGTGGGAATTTCCACTTGGAGTTGATAAACATCAGCAAATAGGGCACTGGTAGCTGTCAGTGTAGTTAGCTAGCATGCTAACCTTATCTAGCTAACTAGCTAGCCATCTTGCTATCCTTATCTAGCTAGCTAATGTTATCTGTTGCAGGGTTTCTTTAACTACACCGTATCCATAAGATTAGCCAGCTGGCTCTATGGCTGGTTCTGGAGCTGGATTTGTCATAAGCATTGATTAAGCATTGATTTAGGGAAAACTTTACCACAGATGGAATCCCCTAGACTTCACCATCTATTGTTGTCTCCAAAGTTTCGGCATTTTCCAAAACTTGCGACCGGGAATCCGCCATACAAATATTAAGAAAGAATAAGATGAAGCTCCGGTTACATGGATAACTATTGAAAGGTAGTGGATATGCGTTTTACTACATTGTAATGGACACCAACCTTTGGTAAGTAGGCTGCTGGCAAGCTTGGGTTGCGGTAGAGCAGAGCCAGGTCAGCCCGTGCTCATCGTTCTCACAGGGGAAGCGAAATGATAGGTTCCAATGACTCATGATCATGATCATGCTGTAAATGACATGTTACTATAAGTTCCTTCAATTTTCTTTCGTGGGTGTCTGGTTTCTAGCGTTACACCAATCAAAACAGTGGAGCGTGTCGTCAAGCAAAACGTTACTGGTTAACTGTTTATCTTGGGGTGACAAGGGGAGCAGGTTTGCAAAATGCTTTCAAATCACGCAATTATAGCATTTATAAAATGGTCATATATATTTTTTTTTATACAGATTAGCTCAAAAATAAATGACAATTTTCAAACAATCCAATTAATTTGGATAATTTTCAGTGGGAAAAGAGGGGAGGTACAAAAACACAAGTTTGCACCCCCTAATTTAATTTGCTCCGTGTCTCAGGCGCCCAGCAGAATAACTTTGCAGTGGTTTCTGATTAATAAACAAGGCCATGCTGGTGGTTGGTAACATTCAAATAAAACCCAGCCCTGAAATTAAACGTAGGCTGAAAATATTATGTATATCACAGGAAAAGACACCACATTCACACGGATTTGCACGAAGTGGACAGTTCAGATTTGTCACTTCAAGCCCAAATATATCATACTTTGACTTAAGCGACGGCATATTGACATAAGTTGTTGTGCAGCATTATGGGTATGCTGTGGCCATCGTCTTTCAACTAAAAAAAA
Organism: Oncorhynchus keta; assembly: GCF_023373465.1. Lineage (NCBI taxonomy): Eukaryota > Metazoa > Chordata > Actinopteri > Salmoniformes > Salmonidae > Oncorhynchus > Oncorhynchus keta. The sequence continues at coordinate 35,115,199 of NC_068434.1, read as the reverse complement.
GTGGATTTCTACTGGTGTGGGCATTTGGAATAAAAATTAAATGTGTGTCTACCAGTGGGATTGAACAAGACTACTTAACCAAAGTATACTTGACAGTAATCGCGCTCACTGTTTCCCCTAGCGGACGGTTTTGAAGGCATTTCCCGACATTCTCAGGACATGGACAGACGTCCAATTTTGAAGTCAATCTTGAGCGATCTGCCTGCTACATACAGTGATGTGCAGATGAGACTGAATGTGTTTGTGTGCGTTAACACACACACGCACACGCACGTACACACGCGCACACACACGCACACACACACATACACTCCACCCCTCTTGTTTCTTGGCTAATGGTCGGTAGGGAGCTGATGATGGATTCTGAATAACTAGGGAGGTAATTGCTCAGGGTGAGAGAGGGAAGATCAATTGCTGAGTGTGTGTGTGTGTGTGTGTGTGTGTGTGTGTGTGTGTGTGTGTGTGTGTGTGTGTGTGTGTGTGTGTGTGTGTGTGTGTGTGTGTGTGTGTGTGTGTGTGTGTGTGTGTGTGTGTGTGTGTGTGTGTGTGTGTGTGTGTGTGTGTGTGTGTGTGTGTGTGTGTGTGTGTGTGTGTGTGTGTGTGTGTGTGTGTGTGTGTGTATATGTGTGTATATGCCTGTGTCAGAGTACTGTTGCTCAGGTACTGGAAATGTCAACCAGAGGCCATACCCCAGCATGACACATAAACACACCCAAAGAAACATAACTACTAGCTTTCTGTGAGAATACTGCACTGCGGTTTTGATTATATTTTAGAACAGACTTGTGTGTGTGTGTGTGTGTGTGTGTGTGTGTGTGTGTGTGTGTGTGTGTGTGTGTGTGTGTGTGTGTGTGTGTGTGTGTGTGTGTGTGTGTGTGTGTGTGTGTGTTCAGACAGCACCTGCATTAGGCACAGGGATCACTTCATTTTTAACAATGTGAGATGAACAGACTCTGAGCCTGACAGACCACTGTCAGAAAAAAGCAGTCTTCCCTTCCCCTCTCCTCTTCCTCCCCTCCTACCTGCCTTCCTTTTTACCATCCTATCTGCCTCCCTCCCTCCCCACTCTCTTCTCTATCTCCCTCCCCACTCTCTTCTCTATCTCCCTCCCTCTCTCCTCTCTTCCCCCTCAGACAAAGGTGAGCAGAGGACACCTCAGACAGTGCAGATCAAACCAGAGCCCAGAGCATGCATATCATTATTGACACTCACACAGTCGCACTCTGACATATGATAAGAGTCACACACACCTCCACACCTCCACCTCTGGCAGCCAGACAATGAGCTCCAGTCACTATCTTCATCACCTTCATCTCTTCCTCCCATATCTGCTTGGACAACAGAAACAGACAATCCTCACAGATGGGTGTTGTGACAGAGAACAGCTCAGGAGAAGAGAAAGGCAGATTTGTGAAGACTGGGGCAGGCTAGAAAAAGGGAGAGAGAAAGCAGGAGAGGAAGGAAGAGAGGGAGATAGCAAAACAATTATGAGGGGGGAAAAGAGAGAGAGAGAGCGAACGAGCAAGAGAGAGAGAGAGCGAATGAGCGAGAGAGAGAGAGAGAGAGAGAGAGAGAGAGAGAGAGAGAGAGAGAGAGGGAGAGAGAGAACGTGAGAGAGAGAGAGAGAGAGAGAGAGAGAGAATGAACGAGCGATCGAGAGAGAACGTGAGTGAGAGAGAGAGAGCGAACGAGCAAGAGAGAGAGAGAGAGAGAGAGAGAGAGAGAGAGAGAGAGAGAGAGAGAGAGAGAGAGAGAGAGAGAGAAGGGGGCCGCTGGTTAAAGTGGATATGTTAAAGCAGATATCTCCATATGAATGCACCTCAGGGCCACTCTAAACACTTTACGTGCACAGGATGTTCAACCCCCATGGGGCCCATATTGACGTTGAGTCACTCATGTACCATATGAACACACATAAGACATGACAAAATGTGTAAAATAGCAGGAAATTAGCATTAAAAGTCCAAAACGTTCACTCCGCCACATGGCAAAATGTGTAGAACTGCAGGAAATTAAGTTTAAACTGCTAAATGTTTTCTCCATTAACAAGAGGAATGTGAACAGTTTGGGGTAGCATTGGTTGTGAGGTGGGGGCTTGTTACAATGTAGATAAATGGCAATATCCATTCGAACCTTTGCCACCTAGGAAATTTGTGTGACCGGACCTTCTCAAATAGTTGAGTATCACTGGCATAGATAGAGATACAATGGCAAAACTGCATCCCTTGACTCTATTGGAAATGTTGATAGGTTCTCAATCCGCTTTGAAAGGGTGTGTGTCTAAATGCTATTATATGAAACATGCTGTTCCTGTTTTCTCTTCATAGACAGATGAGTGAGAACAACAGAACAGACAGTAACCCAGTTACCCTTCAAACACACAGGATATGACCTGAACTACACCATCTGGGAGAGCAGAGAGAGATGGAGGCAGAGAGAGAGGGGATGGGAGGAGTGAAGGAGGGGGAGAGAGAGAGAGAGAGAGAGAGAGAGAGAGAGAGAGAGAGAGAGAGAGAGAGATGGAGGCAGAGAGGGGGGATAGGAGGAGTGAAGGAGGGGAGAGAGAGAGAGAGAAATAGAGGCAGAGAGAGAGGGGATGGGAGAGTGAAGGAGGGGGAGAGAGAGAGTTAGAGGAGAGGTGCTGGGAGGAGTGAAGGAGGAGAGAGAGGAGGGAGGAGAGAGAGAGAGAGAGAGAGAGAGAGAGAGAGAGAGATAGAGGCAGAGAGAGGGGATGGGAGGAGTGAAGGAGGGAGAGAGAGAGAGATAGAGGCAGAGAGGGGGATGGGAGGAGTGAAGGAGGGAGAGAGGAGAGAGAGATGGAGGCAGAGAGAGGG
>NC_068434.1:35074865-35107365 GCF_023373465.1 Oncorhynchus keta | reverse complement strand
GGAGTAGAGAGGGAGAGGGGAGGGGGAGCCAGACTGGGAAAATGAAATGAAAATGTCAGGGTCGCAGGTACCACAACTCATAATGGAAAGGACACAGGCAGAAAGGAAGTGAGGAAAAGTGTAAAGGAAGCATAGAAAAAAACATGCTCTTTTTGTGTTCCTGTTCCTATATACTAACGTAACTACCTCTGAGCTGTAGAAAGCAGGTTACTGTCATTTGCCTGACCATCCAGAACATGAGGAACAAAGCCAGTTATGTACCTAACACTACACTCCATAGCCCACATACACCACAGTTCATACACAAACACTATTTAGTTTGATTCACTTATATGATTAATTTAACAATCATTCTCAGCTAGAAAAATAGAAAGGACACAGCTAAATCCAAACCAGTTCATGTTCATGTTTGTTAAGAGCTACAGTACAGGACCACTTCACCACTACAACATAAGAACTGAGGCACAGACATCTGGAGCGCAGAGCGAGTGTGTGTGTGAGGTCAACCCCATTAAAACACAGATAGGTGCTGGTTACTTCAGACACACACAGTCTCTCTGTCATGCGTGACTGGAGCAGTGTGAGGTAATGTATCTAGACGTGGACTCTGTCTGACTCCACAGCTCAAAGCCTCTAAGTACCTCTCCTCACAGCACCTAGAGAGACCCATACCCTCTCTCCTTCATTACCTCTCATCTCCCTCCCTCTCTTTTGGATCCCTTTCTCTCTTCCCTAAACACTTTCTCTAAAGTGCCCAATGTTTTACCTCCATAAGGGGTAGTGAACAAGTGCACACTCCTGGGATAAGGGTAGAGAATTGGAACCCACCCAGCTCTGCCAGGGCGGTCTGGACAGGCCCTTACTGCTCCTCTCTGACCTGTGATTGGCAGGCCTTTGGGTGACCCTGGCTGCTGGGAAACGGAGAGCTCACCGACGTCGGATGTCACACTAGTAAGACCTGCGCTCTCATTGGACCCTGTCAGGAGTATTTTGATTGGACAGTGCTGATTGGGCATTGGACAGGGCTCTCTGAGGAAAGTTGTGATTGGGTAAAGTTGACAGAAGGGATTTTGAGACTGCATCACTTCTAATAGACTGGGCAAGCTCTGGTATTCAATTTGTGACTTGTTTTGGTAATCAATGGCTGTGTCGGAGGGGGATTGGTTTTATCTCTTTTTTGAGCGTATGTAACCAGCTTCCCAGTCTCCATCTCAGTGTGCTTCAATCTATAGCTAGAGGACTCCTGATATCTCCAGGTGTGATAAATATACTTTTTTTGTTTTTATCTGTTGTGGTCCAGTACTGTCTTTTTGCTAGCGAGGGCCACCTACTTTAACTGCTGCCTGTCTTTCCGGTGGCCTACTTGGTGTGTGAACTGCTGACTGCTCATAATCAGGATCAAGGAGCAGGGCAATTTGGGAATTGTTTTGGTAATCAGTGGCTCTATTGGAGGGGGAGTGGTTCCACCTCTGCTAGGCAATTATCAATTAGCAACAGCTGTAAGTGGCGGTCATATCAGTGGCGTTTTCCCCCCGCAAAACTAAGACCATCGCCGAAACAAAGACGGTTCTACGGAGTTGTTCTGTGGAGTTGTTCTGTGGAGTTGTTCGAGGAAGGAAAAAGAGGTAGGACTCCACTCTCTCACTTGAATATCTTACTTAGTTGTTTTACAGATGATCTCATTTTGGTCTTTTGTAGCTTTGTCAACTATGTGTGTGTTTTCTAGACCTGTTTGCACCTCCTCTCCCTGTAGGCTTTACAGATGCTCCCCACCCTTTGGCTGCAACCCTTGTGATTTAGTGTAGCCTGCACACACAACCCATGTGGAATTCCGAGTCCCTGGCAGTGTTTGGAACTGCCGATCTGCGGTCAAGAATGAGTTCATCTCAGCCTATGCTGCCCTTCAGTCCCTTGACGTTTTGGCCCTGATGAAGACATGGATCACCCCAGAGAACACTGCTACTCCAGCTGCTCTCTCTTCAACTGACTGTTTTCTCTTGTAGTCCGAGAGCATCTGGTCATTGCGGTGGTGGCACAGGTCTACTAATTTCTCCTAAGTGGAGATTCTCTTTTCTCCCTCTCTCACCTGTCCATCTCCTTAGTTGAATTCCATGCTGTCAATGTCACTTGTCTACTTAAGCCTAACAGTGTTGTCATCTATCACCCACCAGGTTCCCTTGGAGAGCTCCTCAATGAGCTTGACACCTTGATAAGCCCATTTCATGATGATGGCTCACCACTCTTCGTACTTGGCGACTTCAACCTCCCGATGTCTGCCTTCAATTAATTTCTTTCCAACTCTCTCTTTCTCCTCGACTCTTTTGACGTCACCCTTTCCACATCCCCTCCAACTCAAGGCAGGCGATACTCTTGACCTCCTCTTTACTAGAGGCTGCTCGCCTACTAATCTCAATGCAACCCCCATACAGGTCTCTGATCACTACTTTGTTTCCTGTCTCCCTTTCCTCCGACCCTAACCAGATGGTCATGCGCCGTCGCAATCTTCACTCTCTCCTTCTGCTAAATCCTTCTCCCTCCTGTCTCCTGATTCTGCTTCTTCCACCCTACTCTCCTCCCTTTCCGCATCTTATGTCTCACACTGTCCCCTTTCCTACCAACCGGTTGGGCCCTCCCCTTCTGCTCAGTGGCTGAGTGACTCATTGCGAGCTTACAAAATAGGACTGCAAGCAGCTGAGTGAAAATTGAGGAAATCTAAACTTCCGGAGGACCTATCATCCTTTCACTCCATCCTCTCTACCTTCCTTTCCTCTATCTGCTGCTAAAGCCACATTCTACCACTCTAAATTTCAAGCTTCTGCCTAACCCTAGGAAACTTTACCTTCTCCTCCCTCCTTAATCCTCCAACCCCTCCATCTCTGTGGACTACTTTTTCAACCACTTTGAAAAAAAGGTTGATGTCATCCCTCTGATGTCAAAATGGCCCGATTTGCTCCCCTCAAGAAACCAACACTCGACTCATCTGACGTCAAAACTATAGACCTTTATACGTTTCTTTTCTTTCCAAAACACTTGAGCGCGTTGTCTCCGATCAACTTTCTTGTTATCTCTTTCAGAATGATCTTCTTGACCCACACCAGTCAGGCTTCAAGACAGGTCACTCAACCAAGACTGTTCTTCTTTGTGTCGCGGAGGCTCTCCACACTGCCAAAGCTGACGATCTCTCCTCTGTTCTCATCCTCCTAGATCTATCCACTGCCTTCAACACTGTGAACCATCAAATCCTCCTCTCCACCCTCTCAGGGCTGGGCATCTCAGGCTCTATCAGATCCTCCTCTCCACCCTCTCAGGGCTGGGCATCTCAGGCTCTATCAGATCCTCCTCTCCACCCTCTCAGGGCTGGGCATCTCAGGCTCTATCAGATCCTCCTCTCCACCCTCTCAGGGCTGGGTGTCTCAGGCTCTATCAGATCCTCCTCTCCACCCTCTCAGGGCTGGGTGTCTAAGGCTCTATCAGATCCTCCTCTCCACCCTCTCAGGGCTGGGTGTCTCAGGCTCTATCAGATCCTCCTCTCCACCCTCTCAGGGCTGGGTGTCTAAGGCTCTATCAGATCCTCCTCTCCACCCTCTCAGGGCTGGGTGTCTAAGGCTCTATCAGATCCTCCTCTCCACCCTCTCAGGGCTGGGCATCTCAGGCTCTGCACCCTCTTGGATTGTCTCCTACCTGGCAGTCCGCTCCTACCAAGTGACGTGGAGAGGATCTGTGTCAGCACCACATACCCTCACTACTAGTGTCCCCCAGGACTCGGTTCTCGCCCCTCTTCTCTCTATACACCAAGTCACTCGGCTCCCTCGTATCCTCACATGGTCTCTCCTATCATTGCTATGTGGTTGACACTCAACTACTTTTCTCCTTCCCCTCTTCTGACACCCAGGTGGCAACACACATCTTTGCGTACCTGGCAGATATCTCAACCTGGATGTCGGCCCACCCCCTCAAGCTCAAACACGACAAGAGGGAACTGCTCTTCCTCCCGGGGAAGGCCTGCCTGCTCAAAGACCTCACAGTTGACAACTCCAGTTTCGCCCTCCCAGTGTGCAAAGAACCTTGTCGTGACCCTGGACAACAGCCTGTCGTTCAATGCAAACATCAAAGCAGTGACCCGCTCCAGGTTCAACATCCGTAGAGTACGACCCTACCTCACACAGGAAGAGGTGCAGGTGCTAATCATGGCGCCTCTCCCATCTGGACTACTGCAACTCGCTGTTGGCTGGGCACACTGTTTGTGCGATAAACTTACCCAGAACGCTGCAACCTGCCTGGTTTTCAACCTTCCCAAGTTCTCTCATGTCACCCTGCTCCTCTGTACACTCCACTGGCTTCCAGTTGAAGCTCGCATCCACTACAAGACCATGGTGCTTACCTACGGAACAGCAGGAGGAACTGCCCCTCCCTACCTTCAGGCTATGCTCAAACCCTACACCCTGACCCGAGCACTCCGTTCTGCCACTTCTGGTCTCTTGGCCCTCCCACCCCTACGGGAGGGCAGCTCCCGCTCAGCCTAGTCCAAGCTCTACTCTGTCCTGGCACCCCAATGGTGGAACCAGCTTCTCCCTGAAACTAGGACAGCAGAGTCCCTCCCTATCTTCCGAAATAACTGAAACCCTACCTCATCAAACAGTATCTTAAACAATCCTCCTCTTCATCTTGACCTCCCCGCACTTGCACTTGACTCACACTTCTAGCTCTGACTCTACTAATAACTACATTATTGAGGGAAAATGTACATTATATGCCTGTGATGTGGTTTTCCCACCTAGTTATCTTAAGATGAATGCACTAACTGTAAGTCGCTGGATAAGAGCGTATGCTAAATTACTAAAATGTAAGTGTAAACACAGCTCTCTCTCACACACACACACACACACTGTGATGTTACTTTGTAGTGGAGCTGTTGTGATTGGTTGGCCTGCAGAGAAAACAGCACTCTTTTGAATTGAAGCTCCACCTCCACAACCTCTAACTGACACACAGAGAGACAAAAATGTACCTCTGTGTGTGTGTGTGTGTGTGTGTGTGTGTGCGCGTACCTGTAGCCCTGCCACACAGAATATCCTCCACTTCAAACTCTGTACACACACCGCACCTGAAACATATCCCCATCTGTGTGTGCATTTCTACGTGTGTGTTTGTGCACATGGGAACGTGTGTGTGTGTGTGTTTGACAGTTTGTAGTAACAGAGTAAAAGGTTTTCTTGGAGAGAAGTCAGGTCATTAAAACAGCAGAGTGGATCAGGGATATTTATTCTACAGAAATGAGTGTTGGAGATTAATGATGAGCTCTTCATCTGGGTTCCTGTTTCACACCCTGAGAGAGTTGCAGAGTAGGGGGAAAAGAGGGAGTGAGATGGTGAGAGAGAGAGAGCAGGTGGGCCCAGCTGCTATTGAGAGAGGAAGAGAGAAGAGGTTGTCTGTCTGTCACTAAGCTCTTCCTGTTTGTAACCAATGGCCCTGGGCTGTGGGCGGAGAGGGGAAACAGACACACTGGGTGGAATATTTACAACGTTCCCTTAGATGTTCATCTCACAGTCACACAGTCATGTGTGTTTCTCAGTGTTCATTTTATCAGCAGCCGATGTCTAATGTGTAAGTGAGTGTGACTGTGAAACCGTGGCTCAGCTCATAAGCAGTCTAGTCTCTATGGTTTTGGCACAGATGGGTGGACACCTGCTCCACATGGCACAACATCACTCACAACATAGTAAGGCAAGGCAAGTACACACGTACACACACAGACAAGTACACACGTACACACACACACACCCACACGGCTAGTACCAGAACTGGGCACAGCATGAAGGGACATCCCCTGGGGAGAAAGGAAAGATCGAAAGAAGAAGAGAGGGGGAAACCGAGAGAGAGACCAGAGAGAGAGAGACCAAAGAGAGAAGTTGTGTGTGTGTTTTGTGTGGGTGGGTGTGCCCCATTATTGGCGAGGACAGTCTCACCTTTACTGTTAAGGCAAGGCTACAAGTTCTACCAAAAAAATACAACCTAGCACTCTAAGACCCTGCATACCATGATCCCTTCTGTGCTTTTACACCCTGACTTAAATGTCATGGAGTCTGTTGCACAAGTTGTTAATGGTTGCCGTACATACAAATACTTGTACACTGCAAGACATGACCGTCTTGTTGACGTGGTAGCTACTGAGTTGAGACACGTGGTCTCACCAACAGCACACATACAAACATGCTCTTGTCAGAGGAGCCTGGTTTGACGTTGATGATAATGTGTCTTCTTGTATGCCATATAAGCCAGATATTGTTGTTGCCAGAGGGAGGGGCTGTTGTTGCCAGAGGAAGGGGCTGTTGTTGCCAGAGGGAGGGGCTGTTTTTGCCAGAGGGAGGGGTTGTTGTTGCCAGAGGGAGGGACTGTTGTTGGGAGGGGCTGTTGTTGCCAGAGGGAGGGGCTGTTGTTGCCAGAGGAAGGGGCTGTTGTTGCCAGAGGAAGGGGCTGTTGTTGCCAGAGGAAGGGGCTCATTTAACTCCTACATGGAGCAGGCCTTGCCTGCCAAGCTGCTTAAATACCAGCCCCTCGTGTCACACCTGAACAGCCTCGGGTAGCAGTGCAAGCTTGCTCTGCTGATATATGGAGATGAGTACACACTGATATCCATGTTTACAAGCTGACAGTACCTGGCCTTCAGATAGCAGGCCAACATGAGACGAAGACGAAGCAGCCAGCGAGGTACTACTCCGTGTCTACAGTCAAGGACAGTCTTGCTGAGTGGAGATGGTGCTATCTGTTTCCTTATGGGTCCAGAGATCCCTGTCCTGAAATGTTTGAATACTTATTGTATGAATTATGATTTGTGGATTCAAATAAAGTATTTAAGTGTGTGTGTGTGTGTGTGTGTGTGTGTGTGTGTGTGTGTGTGTGTGTGTGTGTGTGTGTGTGTGTGTGTGTGTGTGTGTGTGTGTGTGTGTGTGTGTGTGTGTGTGTGTGTGTGTGTGTGTGTGTGTGTGTGTGTGTGTGTGTGTGTGTGCGTACCTGGGGTGTGTATGGTCCTTTGAGGCTGAATGGCATTAGGTCTGTGCAGCAGGACTCCAGAGCAGACAGACACAGCCTTCTGTGTGAGTACACACTCATATCTATGATGAGATGGAGAAGGATCAGTACACTGGTTTCTGGAATGACCTAAGAATGACCAGACCAGGTTGTGTTAAGATAAGGCAGTACACATAGAGAGGACAGAGAGAGAAAGGAGGAGGTCGTTCACCACACGGGTGGCAGTGGTTGTTGCTTGGGTCTTTGCTAGGGTAGTATCCAGGGTGGTTGCTAGGGCCCAGGACGTGTGCAACTGTGTGTTTGAGTCCCTGCAGGTGTCTAAACAGCTGGCTGAGACCACCCTCTGAACAAATTGAAGAAGCTGAACTCCTAGGAGTAACATTGGATGGTCTGTTATCATGGTCAAGTCATATTGACAATGTTGTTGTGAAGATGAGGTATGTCTGTTATAAAAAGATGCTCTGTGTTTTTCCACTGTACTAGTTGTTCAGGCTTTGAACTTGTTATTTGTACCATGTTTATGCTGCTGCCATGTTGTGTTGCTAACATGCTGTGTTGTCATGAGTTGCTGCCATGCTGTGTTGCTGTCTTAGGTCTCTCTTTATGTAGTGTTGTGGTGTCTCTCTTCTCGTGATGTATGTTTTGTCTCACATTTAAACATTTTATCCTAGCCTCGTCCCCGCAGATTGGCCTTTTGCCTCTTGGTAGGCCATCATTGTAAATTAGAATTGGTTCTTAATTGACTTGCCCAGTTAAATTAAGGTTAAATAAATACACTGAGCAAAAATATAGACACAACATGCAACAATTTCAAAGACTTTACTGTGTTATAGTTCATAGAAAGAAATCAGTCAATTGAAATAAACTAATTAGGTCCTAATCTATGGATTCCACGTGACTGGGCAGGGGTGCAGCCATGGGTGGGCCTGGGAGGGCATATACCCACCCACTGGGGAGCCAGGCTCAGCCAATCAGAATGAGTTTTTTCTCCCACAAAAGGGCTTTATTATTACCCCCCCCCCACACACACAGCTTTTGATATGCCAAAGGAGAAATTCTCACCTTCTGATGACTCTGAAAAACACCAAAAGAAAGATGCTCAGGATCCCTGCTCATCTGCGTAAATGTGCCTTAGGCATGCTGCAAGGAGGCATGAGGACTGCAGATGTGGCCAGGGCAATATATTGCAATGTCCGTACTGTGAGACGCCTAAGACAGCGCTACAGGGAGATGGGATGGACAGCTGATCGTCCTCGCAGTGGCAGACCACCTGTAACAACACCTGCACAGGATCGGTACATCCGAACACCACACCTGCGGGACAGGTAAAGGATGGCAACAACAACTGCCCGAGTTACACCAGGAACGCACAATCCCTTCATCAGTGTTCAGCAAAAGGCTGAGAGAGGCTGGACTGAGGGCTTTTAGGCCTGTTGTAAGGCAGGTCCTCACCAGACAGCCTGGATCTCAATTCCATTGAGCACGTCTGGGACCTGTTGGATCGGAGGGTGAGGGCTAGGGCCATTCCCCCCAGAAATGTCCGGGAACATGCAGGTGCCTTGGTGGAAGAGCGGGGTAACATCTCACAGCAAGAACTGGCAAATCTGGTGCAGTCCATGAGTAGGAGATGCACTGCAGTACTTAATGCAGCTGGTGGCCACATCAGATACAGATTGTTACTTTTCATTCTGACCCCCTTTGTTCAGGGACACATTATTCCATTTCTGTTAGTCACATGTCTGTGGAACTTGTTCAGTTTATGTCTCAGTTGTTGAATCTTGTTATGTTCACACAAATATTTACACATGTTAAGTTTGCTGAAAATAAACGCGGTTGACAGTGAGAGGACATTTTATTTTTTGCTGAGTTTACATGCCGTGTTAATATTTTTGTTCAGTATAAAATAAAAATACAATTGTCCCATCTTGATTATTGTGCGGTAATTAGTCAGGTGCAACAAAGAAGGACATAGAAAAGCTGAAACTGGCTCAAAACAAAACAGCATGCATTGCCCTTAACTTCACAAACAGCACTAACATCAACAATTTGCATGATAGTCTTTCATGGTTGAGGAAAATTCAAAACTTCTCTTCTAGTTTTTTAAAGAAACATTTGTGTTGAAAATGCCGAACCACTTGTATAATATATTTTCATACACTTCAAACAGATACAGTGCCTTGCAAAAGTATTCACCCCTCTTTTCACCCCGCAACGTTTTGTTGCGTTACAATCTGTAATTTAAATTGATTTCTATTTGTATTTTGTGGAATGGACAAACACAAAATAGTCCAAATTGGTGAAGTGAAATGAAAAAAATTACTTGTTTAAAAAAAAATGAAAAGTTGTGCGTGCAAATGTATTCACCCCCTTTGCTATGAAACCCCTAAATAAGATCTGGTGCAACCAATTAGCTTCAAAAGTCACATAATTAAATAAAGTCCACATGGGTGCATTCTAAGTGTCACATGATCTCAGTATATATATACACCTGTTCTGAAAGGCCCCAGAGTGTGCAACAACCCTAAAGGACACCTCCAAGCTAGCGGCACCATGAAGACCAAGGAGCTCTCCAAACAGGTCAGGGACAAAGTTGTGGGGAAGTACAGATCAGGGTTGGGTTGTAAAAAAATATCTGAAACTTTAAACATCCCACGGAGCACCATTTTATCCTTTATTAAAAAAATTGAAAGAATATGGCACCACAACAAACCTGCCAAGAGATGGCCGCCCACCAAAACTCACGGACCAGACAAGAAGGGCATTAATCAGAGAGAAAACAAAAAGACCAATCACAGCGCCTCTCCTAATATAATGATAATAATATATGCCATTTAGCAGACGCTTTTGTATCACAGCGCCTCTCCTCTTTCTATAAACATATTGTATAACAGTGCCTCTCCTCTTTCTATAAACATCTTGTATCACAGTGCCTCTCCTCTTTCTATAAACATCTTGTATCACAGCGCCTCTCCTCTTTCTATAAACATAGTGTATAACAGTGCCTCTCCTCTTTCTATAAACATATTGTATAACAGCACCTCTCCTCTTTCTATAAACATCTTGTATCACAGTGCCTCTCCTCTTTCTATAAACATATTGTATAACAGCACCTCTCCTCTTTCTATAAACATCTTGTATAACAGTGCCTCTCCTCTTTCTATAAACATATTGTATAACAGCACCTCTCCTCTTTCTATAAACATCTTGTATAACAGTGCCTCTCCTCTTTCTATAAACATATTGTATAACAGCACCTCTCCTCTTTCTATAAACATCTTGTATAACAGTGCCTCTCCTCTTTCTATAAACATATTGTATAACAGCACCTCTCCTCTTTCTATAAACATCTTGTATAACAGTGCCTCTCCTCTTTCTATAAACATATTGTATAACAGCACCTCTCCTCTTTCTATAAACATCTTGTATCACAGTGCCTCTCCTCTTTCTATAAACATATTGTATAACAGCACCTCTTTCTATAAACATCTTGTATCACAGTGCCTCTCCTCTTTCTATAAACATCTTGTATCACAGTGCCTCTCCTCTTTCTATAAACATATTGTATAACAGCACCTCTCCTCTTTCTATAAACATCTTGTATCACAGCGCCTCTCCTCTTTCTATAAACATCTTGTATAACAGTGCCTCTCCTCTTTCTATAAACATCTTGTATCACAGTGCCTCTCCTCTTTCTATAAACATATTGTATAACAGCACCTCTCCTCTTTCTATAAACATCTTGTATCACAGTGCCTCTCCTCTTTCTATAAACATCTTGTATAACAGTGCCTCTCCTCTTTCTATAAACATCTTGTATAACAGTGCCTCTCCTCTTTCTCTAAACATCCTCTTTCTATAAACATCTTGTATAACAGTGCCTCTCCTCTTTCTATAAACATCTTGTATAACAGCACCTCTCCTCTTTCTATAAACATCTTGTATAACAGTGCCTCTCCTCTTTCTATAAACATCTTGTATCACAGTGCCTCTCCTCTTTCTATAAACATCTTGTATCACAGTGCCTCTCCTCTTTCTATAAACATATTGTATCACAGCTCCTCTCCTCTTTCTATAAACATCTTGTATCACAGTGCCATTCCTCTTTCTATAAACATCTTGTATCACAGTGCCTCTCCTCTTTCTATAAACATCTTGTATCACAGCGCCTCTCCTCTTTCTATAAACATCTTGTATCACAGTGCCTCTCCTCTTTCTATAAACATATTGTATAACAGCTCCTCTCCTTCTATAAACATCTTGTATCACAGTGCCTCTCCTCTTTCTATAAACATCTTGTATAACAGCTCCTCTCCTCTTTCTATAAACATCTTGTATCACAGTGGCTCTCCTCTTTCTATAAACATCTTGTATAACAGCTCCTCTCCTCTTTCTATAAACATCTTGTATCACAGCTCCTCTCCTCTTTCTATAAACATCTTGTATCACAGCGCCTCTCCTCTTTCTATAAACATCTTGTATCACAGCGCCTCTCCTCTTTCTATAAACATCTTGTATCACAGTGCCTCTCCTCTTTCTATAAACATCTTGTATCACAGCGCCTCTCCTCTTTCTATAAACATCTTGTATCACAGTGCCTCTCCTCTTTCTATAAACATCTTGTATCACAGTGCCTCTCCTCTTTCTATAAACATATTGTATAACAGCTCCTCTCCTCTTTCTATAAACATCTTGTATCACAGCGCCTCTCCTCTTTCTATAAACATCTTGTATCACAGCGCCTCTCCTCTTTCTATAAACATCTTGTATCACAGTGCCTCTCCTCTTTCTATAAACATATTGTATAACAGCTCCTCTCCTCTTTCTATAAACATCTTGTATCACAGCGCCTCTCCTCTTTCTATAAACATCTTGTATCACAGCGCCTCTCCTCTTTCTATAAACATCTTGTATCACAGTGCCTCTCCTCTTTCTATAAACATCTTGTATCACAGCGCCTCTCCTCTTTCTATAAACATCTTGTATCACAGTGCCTCTCCTCTTTCTATAAACATCTTGTATAACAGTGCCTCTCCTCTTTCTATAAACATCTTGTATAACAGTGCCTCTCCTCTTTCTATAAACATCTTGTATCACAGCTCCTCTCCTCTTTCTATAAACATCTTGTATCACAGTGCCTCTCCTCTTTCTATAAACATCTTGTATCACAGCACCTCTCCTCTTTCTATAAACATCTTGTATCACAGTGCCTCTCCTCTTTCTATAAAAATATTGTATAACAACTCCTCTCCTCTTTCTATAAACATCTTGTATCACAGCTCCTCTCCTCTTTCTATAAACATCTTGTATCACAGTGCCTCTCCTCTTTCTATAAACATCTTGTATCACAGCGCCTCTCCTCTTTCTATAAACATATTGTATAACAGCTCCTCTCCTCTTTCTATAAACATCTTGTATCACAGTGCCTCTCCTCTTTCTATAAACATCTTGTATCACAGTGCCTCTCCTCTTTCTATAAACATATTGTATAACAGCTCCTGTCCTCTTTCTATAAACATCTTGTATAACAGCACCTCTCCTCTTTCTATAAACATCTTGTATCACAGTGCCTCTCCTCTTTCTATAAACATCTTGTATCACAGCTCCTCTCCTCTTTCTATAAACATCTTGTATCACAGTGCCTCTCCTCTTTCTATAAACATCTTGTATCACAGCACCTCTCCTCTTTCTATAAACATCTTGTATCACAGTGCCTCTCCTCTTTCTATAAACATCTTGTATAACAGCTCCTCTCCTCTTTCTATAAACATCTTGTATAACAGCACCTCTCCTCTTTCTATAAACATCTTGTATCACAGTGCCTCTCCTCTTTCTATAAACATCTTGTATCACAGTGCCTCTCCTCTTTCTATAAACATCTTGTATAACAGCTCCTCTCCTCTTTCTATAAACATCTTGTATAACAGCACCTCTCCTCTTTCTATAAACATCTTGTATCACAGTGCCTCTCCTCTTTCTATAAACATCTTGTATCACAGTGCCTCTCCTCTTTCTATAAACATCTTGTATAACAGCTCCTCTCCTCTTTCTATAAACATCTTGTATAACAGCTCCTCTCCTCTTTCTATAAACATCTTGTATAACAGTGCCTCTCCTCTTTCTATAAACATCTTGTATCACAGTGCCTCTCCTCTTTCTATAAACATCTTGTATAACAGTGCCTCTCCTCTTTCTATAAACATCTTGTATAACAGTGCCTCTCCTCTTTCTATAAACATCTTGTATAACAGTGCCTCTCCTCTTTCTATAAACATCTTGTATCACAGTGCCTCTCCTCTTTCTATAAACATCTTGTATAACAGTGCCTCTCCTCTTTCTATAAACATCTTGTATAACAGCGCCTCTCCTCTTTCTATAAACATCTTGTATAACAGCGCCTCTCCTCTTTCTATAAACATATTGTATAACAGCGCCTCTCCTCTTTCTATAAACATATTGTATAACAGCTCCTGTCCTCTTTCTATAAACATCTTGAATAACAGCTCCTCTCCTCTTTCTATAAACATCTTGTATAACAGCGCCTCTCCTCTTTCTATAAACATCTTATATCACAGTGCCTCTCCTCTTTCTATAAACATCTTGTATAACAGTGCCTCTCCTCTTTCTATAAACATCTTGTATAACAGTGCCTCTCCTCTTTCTATAAACATCTTGTATCACAGTGCCTCTCCTCTTTCTATAAACATCTTGTATCACAGTGCCTCTCCTCTTTCTATAAACATCTTGTATAACAGCACCTCTCCTCTTTCTATAAACATCTTGTATAACAGTGCCTCTCCTCTTTCTATAAACATCTTGTATAACAGTGCCTCTCCTCTTTCTATAAACATCTTGTATAACAGTACCTCTCCTCTTTCTATAAACATCTTGTATCACAGTGCCTCTCCTCTTTCTATAAACATCTTGTATCACAGTGCCTCTCCTCTTTCTATAAACATCTTGTATAACAGTGCCTCTCCTCTTTCTATAAACATCTTGTATAACAGCCTCTTTCTATAAACATCTTGAATAACAGCGCCTCTCCTCTTTCTATAAACATCTTGTATAACAGCGCCTCTCCTCTTTCTATAAACATCTTGTATAACAGTGCCTCTCCTCTTTCTATAAACATCTTGTATAACAGCACCTCTCCTCTTTCTATAAACATCTTGTATAACAGTGCCTCTCCTCTTTCTATAAACATCTTGTATAACAGTGCCTCTCCTCTTTCTATAAACATCTTGTATAACAGTGCCTCTCCTCTTTCTATAAACATCTTGTATAACAGTGCCTCTCCTCTTTCTATAAACATCTTGTATCACAGTGCCTCTCCTCTTTCTATAAACATCTTGTATCACAGTGCCTCTCCTCTTTCTATAAACATCTTGTATCACAGCTCCTCTCCTCTTTCTATAAACATCTTGTATCACAGTGCCTCTCCTCTTTCTATAAACATCTTGTATCACAGCACCTCTCCTCTTTCTATAAACATCTTGTATCACAGTGCCTCTCCTCTTTCTATAAACATCTTGTATAACAGCGCCTCTCCTCTTTCTATAAACATCTTGTATAACAGCCTCTTTCTATAAACATCTTGTATAACAGTGGCCTCTCCTCTTTCTATAAACATATTGTATAACAGTGGCTCTCCTCTTTCTATAAACATCTTGTATAACAGTGGCTCTCCTCTTTCTATAAACATCTTGTATAACAGCTCCTCTCCTCTTTCTATAAACATCTTGTATCACAGCGCCTCTCCTCTTTCTATAAACATCTTGTATCACAGTGCCTCTCCTCTTTCTATAAACATCTTGTATAACAGCGCCTCTCCTCTTTCTATAAACATCTTGTATCACAGTGCCTCTCCTCTTTCTATAAACATCTTGTATAACAGCTCCTCTCCTCTTTCTATAAACATCTTGTATAACAGTGCCTCTCCTCTTTCTATAAACATATTGTATCACAGTGCCTCTCCTCTTTCTATAAACATCTTGTATAACAGCTCCTCTCCTCTTTCTATAAACATCTTGTATAACAGTGCCTCTCCTCTTTCTATAAACATCTTGTATCACAGTGCCTCTCCTCTTTCTATAAACATCTTGTATCACAGTGCCTCTCCTCTTTCTATAAACATCTTGTATAACAGTGCCTCTCCTCTTTCTATAAACATCTTGTATCACAGTGCCTCTCCTCTTTCTATAAACATCTTGTATCACAGTGCCTCTCCTCTTTCTATAAACATCTTGTATCACAGCCTCTCCTCTTTCTATAAACATCTTGTATAACAGTGCCTCTCCTCTTTCTATAAACATCTTGTATAACAGCTCCTCTCCTCTTTCTATAAACATCTTGTATAACAGCTCCTCTCCTCTTTCTATAAACATCTTGTATAACAGTGCCTCTCCTCTTTCTATAAACATCTTGTATCACAGTGCCTCTCCTCTTTCTATAAACATCTTGTATAACAGTGCCTCTCCTCTTTCTATAAACATCTTGTATAACAGTGCCTCTCCTCTTTCTATAAACATCTTGTATAACAGTGCCTCTCCTCTTTCTATAAACATCTTGTATCACAGTGCCTCTCCTCTTTCTATAAACATCTTGTATAACAGCACCTCTCCTCTTTCTATAAACATCTTGTATCACAGTGCCTCTCCTCTTTCTATAAACATCTTGTATAACAGTGCCTCTCCTCTTTCTATAAACATCTTGTATAACAGCGCCTCTCCTCTTTCTATAAACATATTGTATCACAGTGCCTCTCCTCTTTCTATAAACATATTGTATAACAGTGCCTCTCCTCTTTCTATAAACATCTTGTATAACAGTGCCTCTCCTCTTTCTATAAACATCTTGTATAACAGTGCCTCTCCTCTTTCTATAAACATCTTGTATAACAGCGCCTCTCCTCTTTCTATAAACATCTTGTATAACAGTGCCTCTCCTCTTTCTATAAACATCTTGTATAACAGTGCCTCTCCTCTTTCTATAAACATCTTGTATAACAGCACCTCTCCTCTTTCTATAAACATCTTGTATAACAGCGCCTCTCCTCTTTCTATAAACATCTTGTATAACAGCGCCTCTCCTCTTTCTATAAACATCTTGTATAACAGTGCCTCTCCTCTTTCTATAAACATCTTGTATAACAGCACCTCTCCTCTTTCTATAAACATCTTGTATCACAGCGCCTCTCCTCTTTCTATAAACATCTTGTATCACAGTGCCTCTCCTCTTTCTATAAACATCTTGTATCACAGCACCTCTCCTCTTTCTATAAACATCTTGTATAACAGTGCCTCTCCTCTTTCTATAAACATCTTGTATAACAGCTCCTCTCCTCTTTCTATAAACATCTTGTATCACAGTGCCTCTCCTCTTTCTATAAACATCTTGTATAACAGTGCCTCTCCTCTTTCTATAAACATCTTGTATAACAGCACCTCTCCTCTTTCTATAAACATATCTTGTATAACAGTGGCTCTCCTCTTTCTATAAACATCTTGTATAACAGTGCCTCTCCTCTTTCTATAAACATCTTGTATAACAGTGCCTCTCCTCTTTCTATAAACATCTTGTATAACAGCAGTGCCTCTCCTCTTTCTATAAACATCTTGTATCACAGTGCCTCTCCTCTTTCTATAAACATCTTGTATAACAGTGCCTCTCCTCTTTCTATAAACATCTTGTATAACAGCTTGTATCACCTCCTCTCCTCTTTCTATAAACATCTTGTATCACAGTGCCTCTCCTCTTTCTATTAACATCTTGTATCACATTGCCTCTCCTCTTTCTATTAACATCTTGTATCACAGTGCCTCTCCTCTTTCTATTAACATCTTGTATCACAGTGCCTCTCCTCTTTCTATAAACATCTTGTATCACAGTGCCTCTCCTCTTTCTATAAACATCTTGTATAACAGCTCCTCTCCTCTTTCTATAAACATCTTGTATCACAGTGCCTCTCCTCTTTCTATAAACATCTTGTATCACAGTGCCTCTCCTCTTTCTATAAACATCTTGTATCACAGCGCCTCTCCTCTTTCTATAAACATCTTGTATCACAGTGCCTCTCCTCTTTCTATAAACATCTTGTATAACAGCTCCTCTCCTCTTTCTATAAACATCTTGTATCACAGCGCCTCTCCTCTTTCTATAAACATCTTGTATAACAGTGCCTCTCCTCTTTCTATAAACATCTTGTATCACAGTGCCTCTCCTCTTTCTATAAACATCTTGTATCACAGTGCCTCTCCTCTTTCTATAAACATATTGTATAACAGCTCCTCTCCTCTTTCTATAAACATCTTGTATCACAGCGCCTCTCCTCTTTCTATAAACATCTTGTATAACAGCTCCTCTCCTCTTTCTATAAACATCTTGTATCACAGTGCCTCTCCTCTTTCTATAAACATCTTGTATAACAGCTCCTCTCCTCTTTCTATAAACATCTTGTATAACAGCTCCTCTCCTCTTTCTATAAACATCTTGTATAACAGCACCTCTCCTCTTTCTATAAACATCTTGTATAACAGCTCCTCTCCTCTTTCTATAAACATCTTGTATCACAGCGCCTCTCCTCTTTCTATAAACATCTTGTATCACAGCGCCTCTCCTCTTTCTATAAACATCTTGTATAACAGCGCCTCTCCTCTTTCTATAAACATCTTGTATCACAGTGCCTCTCCTCTTTCTATAAACATCTTGTATCACAGTGCCTCTCCTCTTTCTATAAACATCTTGTATAACAGCTCCTCTCCTCTTTCTATAAACATCTTGTATAACAGCTGCCTCTCCTCTTTCTATAAACATCTTGTATAACAGTGCCTCTCCTCTTTCTATAAACATCTTGTATCACAGCGCCTCTCCTCTTTCTATAAACATCTTGTATAACAGCTCCTCTCCTCTTTCTATAAACATCTTGTATAACAGCTGCCTCTCCTCTTTCTATAAACATCTTGTATAAACATCTTGTACAGTGCCTCTCCTCTTTCTATAAACATCTTGTATAACAGCTCCTCTCCTCTTTCTATAAACATCTTGTATAACAGCGCCTCTCCTCTTTCTATAAACATCTTATATCACAGTGCCTCTCCTCTTTCTATAAACATCTTGTATAACAGTGCCTCTCCTCTTTCTATAAACATCTTGTATCACAGTGCCTCTCCTCTTTCTATAAACATCTTGTATCACAGTGCCTCTCCTCTTTCTATAAACATCTTGTATAACAGTGCCTCTCCTCTTTCTATAAACATCTTGTATAACAGTGCCTCTCCTCTTTCTATAAACATCTTGTATAACAGTGCCTCTCCTCTTTCTATAAACATATTGTATGCCTCTCCTCTTTCTATTAACATCTTGTATCACATTGCCTCTCCTCTTTCTATTAACATCTTGTATCACATTGCCTCTCCTCTTTCTATTAACATCTTGTATCACAGTGCCTCTCCTCTTTCTATAAACATCTTGTATAACAGCTCCTCTCCTCTTTCTATAAACATCTTGTATCACAGTGCCTCTCCTCTTTCTATAAACATCTTGTATAACAGCTCCTCTCCTCTTTCTATAAACATCTTGTATCACAGAGCCTCTCCTCTTTCTATAAACATCTTGTATAACAGCTCCTCTCCTCTTTCTATAAACATCTTGTATAACAGCTCCTCTCCTCTTTCTATAAACATCTTGTATAACAGCACCTCTCCTCTTTCTATAAACATCTTGTATAACAGCACCTCTCCTCTTTCTATAAACATCTTGTATCACAGTGCCTCTCCTCTTTCTATAAACATCTTGTATCACAGCGCCTCTCCTCTTTCTATAAACATCTTGTATAACAGCACCTCTCCTCTTTCTATAAACATCTTGTATCACAGTGCCTCTCCTCTTTCTATAAACATCTTGTATCACAGTGCCTCTCCTCTTTCTATAAACATCTTGTATCACAGCTCCTCTCCTCTTTCTATAAACATCTTGTATCACAGCTGCCTCTCCTCTTTCTATAAACATCTTGTATAACAGTGCCTCTCCTCTTTCTATAAACATCTTGTATCACAGCGCCTCTCCTCTTTCTATAAACATCTTGTATCACAGCTCCTCTCCTCTTTCTATAAACATCTTGTATCACAGTGCCTCTCCTCTTTCTATAAACATCTTGTATCACAGCGCCTCTCCTCTTTCTATAAACATCTTGTATAACAGCTCCTCTCCTCTTTCTATAAACATCTTGTATCACAGTGCCTCTCCTCTTTCTATAAACATCTTGTATCACAGTGCCTCTCCTCTTTCTATAAACATCTTGTATAACAGTGCCTCTCCTCTTTCTATAAACATCTTGTATAACAGCTCCTCTCCTCTTTCTATAAACATCTTGTATAACAGTGCCTCTCCTCTTTCTATAAACATATTGTATCACAGTGCCTCTCCTCTTTCTATAAACATCTTGTATAACAGTGCCTCTCCTCTTTCTATAAACATCTTGTATCACAGTGCCTCTCCTCTTTCTATAAACATCTTGTATCACAGTGCCTCTCCTCTTTCTATAAACATCTTGTATAACAGTGCCTCTCCTCTTTCTATAAACATCTTGTATAACAGTGCCTCTCCTCTTTCTATAAACATCTTGTATCACAGTGCCTCTCCTCTTTCTATAAACATCTTGTATAACAGTGCCTCTCCTCTTTCTATAAACATCTTGTATCACAGTGCCTCTCCTCTTTCTATAAACATCTTGTATCACAGTGCCTCTCCTCTTTCTATAAACATCTTGTATAACAGCTCCTCTCCTCTTTCTATAAACATCTTGTATAACAGCGCCTCTCCTCTTTCTATAAACATCTTGTATAACAGCGCCTCTCCTCTTTCTATAAACATCTTGTATAACAGCGCCTCTCCTCTTTCTATAAACATCTTGTATAACAGCTCCTCTCCTCTTTCTATAAACATCTTGTATAACAGTGCCTCTCCTCTTTCTATAAACATCTTGTATCACAGTGCCTCTCCTCTTTCTATAAACATCTTGTATCACAGTGCCTCTCCTCTTTCTATAAACATCTTGTATAACAGCTCCTCTCCTCTTTCTATAAACATCTTGCCTCTCCTCTTTCTATAAACATCTTGTATCACAGTGCCTCTCCTCTTTCTATAAACATCTTGTATAACAGTGCCTCTCCTCTTTCTATAAACATCTTGTATAACAGTGCCTCTCCTCTTTCTATAAACATCTTGTATAAACATCTTGTGCCTCTCCTCTTTCTATAAACATCTTGTATAACAGTGCCTCTCCTCTTTCTATAAACATCTTGTATAACAGTGCCTCTCCTCTTTCTATAAACATCTTGTATCACAGTGCCTCTCCTCTTTCTATAAACATCTTGTATAACAGCTTTCCTCTCACAGCTCCTCTCTTTCTATAAACATCTTGTATAACAGTGCCTCTCCTCTTTCTATAAACATCTTGTATCACAGTGCCTCTCCTCTTTCTATAAACATCTTGTATAACAGCACCTCTCCTCTTTCTATAAACATCTTGTATAACAGTGCCTCTCCTCTTTCTATAAACATCTTGTATCACAGTGCCTCTCCTCTTTCTATAAACATCTTGTATAACAGTGCCTCTCCTCTTTCTATAAACATCTTGTATAACAGTGCCTCTCCTCTTTCTATAAACATCTTGTATAACAGTGCCTCTCCTCTTTCTATAAACATCTTGTATCACAGTGCCTCTCCTCTTTCTATAAACATCTTGTATAACAGCGCCTCTCCTCTTTCTATAAACATCTTGTATAACAGTGCCTCTCCTCTTTCTATAAACATCTTGTATAACAGCTCCTCTCCTCTTTCTATAAACATCTTGTATAACAGTGCCTCTCCTCTTTCTATAAACATCTTGTATAACAGCACCTCTCCTCTTTCTATAAACATCTTGTATAACAGCGCCTCTCCTCTTTCTATAAACATCTTGTATCACAGTGCCTCTCCTCTTTCTATAAACATCTTGTATAACAGCGCCTCTCCTCTTTCTATAAACATCTTGTATCACAGTGCCTCTCCTCTTTCTATAAACATCTTGTATAACAGTGCCTCTCCTCTTTCTATAAACATCTTGTATCACAGTGCCTCTCCTCTTTCTATAAACATCTTGTATAACAGTGCCTCTCCTCTTTCTATAAACATCTTGTATCACAGTGCCTCTCCTCTTTCTATAAACATCTTGTATAACAGTGCCTCTCCTCTTTCTATAAACATCTTGTATAACAGCACCTCTCCTCTTTCTATAAACATCTTGTATAACAGTGCCTCTCCTCTTTCTATAAACATCTTGTATCACAGTGCCTCTCCTCTTTCTATAAACATCTTGTATAACAGCGCCTCTCCTCTTTCTATAAACATCTTGTATAACAGTGCCTCTCCTCTTTCTATAAACATCTTGTATAACAGCACCTCTCCTCTTTCTATAAACATCTTGTATAACAGTGCCTCTCCTCTTTCTATAAACATCTTGTATCACAGTGCCTCTCCTCTTTCTATAAACATCTTGTATAACAGTGCCTCTCCTCTTTCTATAAACATCTTGTATAACAGTGCCTCTCCTCTTTCTATAAACATCTTGTATCACAGTGCCTCTCCTCTTTCTATAAACATCTTGTATAACAGCGCCTCTCCTCTTTCTATAAACATCTTGTATAACAGCGCCTCTCCTCTTTCTATAAACATCTTGTATAACAGTGCCTCTCCTCTTTCTATAAACATCTTGTATAACAGTGCCTCTCCTCTTTCTATAAACATCTTGTATAACAGCACCTCTCCTCTTTCTATAAACATCTTGTATAACAGCACCTCTCCTCTTTCTATAAACATCTTGTATAACAGTGCCTCTCCTCTTTCTATAAACATCTTGTATAACAGCGCCTCTCCTCTTTCTATAAACATCTTGTATAACAGTGCCTCTCCTCTTTCTATAAACATCTTGTATCACAGTGCCTCTCCTCTTTCTATAAACATCTTGTATCACAGTGCCTCTCCTCTTTCTATAAACATCTTGTATCACAGTGCCTCTCCTCTTTCTATAAACATCTTGTATCACAGTGCCTCTCCTCTTTCTATAAACATCTTGTATCACAGTGCCTCTCCTCTTTCTATAAACATCTTGTATCACAGTGCCTCTCCTCTTTCTATAAACATCTTGTATCACAGTGCCTCTCCTCTTTCTATAAACATCTTGTATAACAGCACCTCTCCTCTTTCTATAAACATCTTGTATAACAGTGCCTCTCCTCTTTCTATAAACATCTTGTATCACAGTGCATCTCCTCTTTCTATAAACATCTTGTATCACAGCACCTCTCCTCTTTCTATAAACATAATGTATAACAGTGCCTCTCCTCTTTCTATAAACATCTTGTATCACAGCACCTCTCCTCTTTCTATAAACATCTTGTATCACAGTGCATCTCCTCTTTCTATAAACATCTTGTATAACAGTGCCTCTCCTCTTTCTATAAACATATTGTATAACAGTGCCCCTCTCCTCTTTCTATAAACATCTTGTATCACAGTGCCTCTCCTCTTTCTATAAACATCTTGTATAACAGCCCCTCTCCTCTTTCTATAAACATCTTGTATCACAGTGCCTCTCCTCTTTCTATAAACATCTTGTATCACAGTGCCTCTCCTCTTTCTATAAACATCTTGTATCACAGTGCATCTCCTCTTTCTATAAACATATTGTATGACAGTGCTACTTCTTTCGGCGCCGACAGAGATGGCCTTTCTATAAACATCGCTATAACAGCTCCGTTCCTAGGAAACTATGCAGTTTTTTTGTTTTTTACGTGTTATTTCTTACCTTAGTACCCCAGGTCATCTTAGGTTTCATTACATACAGTCGAGAAGAACTACTGAATATAAGATCAGCGTCAACTCACCATCAGTGACCAAGAATATGTTTTTCTATAAACATCTTGTATCCTGTGTTCTGCCTATACAAACAGGACAACGGAATGGATCGTATGCAGCGACCCTATAAAAGAAAACGACTCTTTCTATAAAATCTTGGAAACGTAGCGGTCTTCTGGTCAGACATCCGGACAAGGGCACACAGCACCACTCCCCAGCATTCTTCTTGCCAATGTCCAGTCTCTTGACAACAAGGTTGATGAAATCCTCTTTCTATAAAAGGGTAGCATTCCAGAGGGACATCAGAGACTGCAACGT
The DNA here is from genome assembly GCF_023373465.1 of Oncorhynchus keta. Lineage (NCBI taxonomy): Eukaryota > Metazoa > Chordata > Actinopteri > Salmoniformes > Salmonidae > Oncorhynchus > Oncorhynchus keta. The sequence continues at coordinate 35,084,127 of NC_068434.1, read as the reverse complement.
TCTCTGCTTCACGGAAACATGGCTTACTGGGAAGACGCTATCCGATGCGGTTCAGCCAACGGGTTTCTCCACGCATCGCGCCGACAGAAACAAACATCTTTCTGGTAAGAAGAGTATGGCAGGGCTATGCCTCATGACTATCTTGAGACATGGTGTGATGAAGGAAATATACAGGAACTCAAATCCTTCTGTTCACCTGATTTAGAATTCCTCACAATCAAATGTAGACCGCATTATCTTCCAAGAGAATTCTCTTCGATTATAATCACAGCCGTATATATCCCCCCAAGCAGACACATCGATGGCTCTGAACGAACTTTATTTAACTCTTTGCAAACTGGAAAACATTTATCCGGAGGCTGCATTCATTGTAGCTGGGGATTTTAACAAAGCTAATCTCCCTAAATTTTATCAGCATATCGATTGCGCAACCAGGGGTGGTAAAACCTTGGATCATTGTTACTCTAACTTCCGCGACGCATATAAGGCCCTGCCCCGCCCCCCATTCGGAAAAGCTGACCACGACTCCATTTTGTTGATCCCTGCCTACAGGCAGAAACTTAAACAAGAGGCTCCCTATAAACGCTGAGGTCTGTCCAACGCTGGTCAGACCAAGCTGACTCCACACTCCAAGACTGCTTCCATCACGTGGACTGGGACATGTTTCTATAAACATCGTATCACAGATAAAAATATTGACGAATACGCTGATTCTATAAACATCTTGCGAGTTCATTAGAACGTGCGTCGAAGATGTCGTTCCCATAACATCTTGTATAAAAACATTCCCTAACCAGAAACCGTGGATTGATGGTAGCATTCGCGTGAAACTGATAAGCATCTTGAAACACTGCTTTTTAATCAGGGCAAGGTGTCTGGCAACATGACCGAATACAAACAGTGCAGCTATTCCCCTCCGCAAGGCTATTAAACAAGCTAAGCGTCAGTACAGAGACAAAGTAGAATCTCAATTCAACGGCTCAGACACAAGAGGCATGTGGCAGGGTCTACAGTCAATCACGGACTACAAGAAGAAACCCAGCCCAGTCACGGACCAGGATGTCTTGCTCCCAGGCAGACTAAATCACTTTTTGCCCGCTTTGAGGACAATACAGTGCCACTGACACGGCCTGCAAAGAAAACATGCGGTCTCTCCTTCACTGCAGCCGAGGTGAGTGAGACATTTAAACGTGTTAACCCTCGCAAGGCTGCAGGCCCAGACGGCATCCCCAGCCGCGCCCTCAGAGCATGCGCAGACCAGCTGGCCGGTGTGTTTACGGACATATTCAATCAATCCCTATACCAGTCTGCTGTTCCTTTCTATAAACATGCTTCAAGAGGGCCACCATTGTTCCTGTTCCCAAGAAAGCTAAGGTAACTGAGCTAAACGACTACCGCCTCGTAGCACTCACTTCCGTCATCATGAAGTGCTTTGAGAGACTAGTCAAAGACCATATCACTTCCACCCTACCTGACACCCTAGACCCACTCCAATTTGCTTTTATAAACATCCCAAATAGGTCCACAGACGATGCAATCTCAACCACACTGCACACTGCCCTAACCCACCTGGACAAGAGGAATACCTATGTGAGAATGCTGTTAATAATAATATAATATATAATATAATAATAATATATATGCCATTTAGCAGAATACAGCTCGGCATTCAACACCATAGTACCCTCCAAACTCTTGTATAACATCAAGCTTTCGAGACCCTGGGTCTCGTGCCCGCCCTGTGCTATAAAATCTGGGTACTGGACTTCCTGACGGGCCGCCCCAGGTGGTGAGGGTAGGTAACAACATCTCCTCCCCGCTGATCCTCAACACGGGGGGCCCTTTCTATAAGGTTGTTCTGAGCCCTCTCCTGTACTCCCTGTTCACCCACGACTGCGTTGCACGCCTCTTTCAACTCAATCATCAAGTTTGCGGACGACACAACAGTGGTAGGCTTGATTACCAACAACACGAGACGGCCTACAGGGAGGAGGTGAGGGCCCTCGGAGTGTGGTGTCAGGAAAATAACCTCACACTCCTCGTCAACAAAACTAAGGAGATGATTGTGGACTTCAGGAAACAGCAGAGGGAACACCCCCTATCCACATCGATGGAACAGTAGTGGAGAGGGTACATCTTTTAAGTTCCTCTGCATACACATCACAGACAAACTGAATTGGTCCACTCACACTGACATCTTGTGAACAGGCGCAGCAGCGCCTCTTCAACCTCAGGAGGCTGAAGAAATTCGGCTTGTCACCAAAAGCACTCACAAACTTCTACAGATGCCTCTCCTCTTTCACAATCGAGAGCATCCTGGCGGGCTGTATCACCGCCTGGTACGGCAACTGCTCCGCCTCAACCGTAAGGCTCTCCAGAGGGTAGTGAGGTCTGCACAACAGTGCCTCTCCTCTTTCTATAAACATCTTGTATAACAGTGCCTCTCCTCTTTCTATAAACATCTTGTATAACAGTGCCTCTCCTCTTTCTACAAACATCTTGTATCACAGTGCCTCTCCTCTTTCTATAAACATATTGTATAACAGCTCCTCTCCTCTTTCTATAAACATCTTGTATCACAGTGCATCTCCTCTTTCTATAAACATCTTGTATAACAGTGCCTCTCCTCTTTCTATAAACATCTTGTATCACAGTGCCTCTCCTCTTTCTATAAACATCTTGTATAACAGTGCCTCTCCTCTATTCTATAAACATCTTGTATAACAGTGCCTCTCCTCTTTCTATAAACATCTTGTATAACAGCACCTCTCCTCTTTCTATAAACATCTTGTATAACAGTGCCTCTCCTCTTTCTATAAACATCTTGTATAACAGCACCTCTCCTCTTTCTATAAACATCTTGTATAACAGCTCCTCTCCTCTTTCTATAAACATCTTGTATAACAGTGCCTCTCCTCTTTCTATAAACATCTTGTATAACACCTCTCCTCTTTCTATAAACATCTTGTATCACAGTGCCTCTCCTCTTTCTATAAACATCTTGTATAACAGTGCCTCTCCTCTTTCTATAAACATCTTGTATCACAGTGCCTCTCCTCTTTCTATAAACATCTTGTATAACAGTGCCTCTCCTCTTTCTATAAACATCTTGTATAACAGTGCCTCTCCTCTTTCTATAAACATCTTGTATAAACAGTGCCTCTCCTCTTTCTATAAACATCTTGTATAACAGTGCCTCCTCTTTCTATAAACTCCTTTCTATAAACATCTTGTATCACAGTGCCTCTCCTCTTTCTATAAACATCTTGTATAACAGTGCCTCTCCTCTTTCTATAAACATCTTGTATCACAGTGCCTCTCCTCTTTCTATAAACATCTTGTATAACAGTGCCTCTCCTCTTTCTATAAACATCTTGTATAACAGTGCCTCTCCTCTTTCTATAAACATCTTGTATAACAGTGCTCTCCTCTTTCTATAAACATCTTGTATAACAGTGCCTCTCCTCTTTCTATAAACATCTTGTATCACAGTGCCTCTCCTCTTTCTATAAACATCTTGTATAACAGTGCCTCTCCTCTTTCTATAAACATCTTGTATAACAGTGCCTCTCCTCTTTCTATAAACATCTTGTATCACAGTGCCTCTCCTCTTTCTATAAACATCTTGTATAACAGTGCCTCTCCTCTTTCTATAAACATCTTGTATAACAGTGCCTCTCCTCTTTCTATAAACATCTTGTATACACAGTGCCTCTCCTCTTTCTATAAACATCTTGTATAACAGTGCCTCTCCTCTTTCTATAAACATCTTGTATAACAGCACCTCTCCTCTTTCTATAAACATCTTGTATAACAGCTCCTCTCCTCTTTCTATAAACATCTTGTATAACAGTGCTCCTCTTTCTATAAACAGTGCCTCTCCTCTTTCTATTAACATCTTGTATCACAGTGCCTCTCCTCTTTCTATAAACATCTTGTATCACAGTGCCTCTCCTCTTTCTATAAACATCTTGTATCACAGTGCCTCTCCTCTTTCTATAAACATCTTGTATCACATTGCCTCTCCTCTTTCTATAAACATCTTGTATCACATTGCCTCTCCTCTTTCTATTAACATCTTGTATCACAGTGCCTCTCCTCTTTCTATTAACATCTTGTATCACATTGCCTCTCCTCTTTCTATTAACATCTTGTATCACAGTGCCTCTCCTCTTTCTATAAACATCTTGTATCACAGTGCCTCTCCTCTTTCTATAAACATCTTGTATCACAGCTCCTCTCCTCTTTCTATAAACATATTGTATAACAGTGCCTCTCCTCTTTCTATAAACATCTTGTATCACAGTGCATCTCCTCTTTCTATAAACATCTTGTATCACAGCACCTCTCCTCTTTCTATAAACATAATGTATAACAGTGCCTCTCCTCTTTCTATAAACATCTTGTATCACAGCACCTCTCCTCTTTCTATAAACATCTTGTATCACAGTGCATCTCCTCTTTCTATAAACATCTTGTATAACAGTGCCTCTCCTCTTTCTATAAACATATTGTATAACAGTGCCCCTCTCCTCTTTCTATAAACATCTTGTATCACAGTGCCTCTCCTCTTTCTATAAACATCTTGTATAACAGCCCCTCTCCTCTTTCTATAAACATCTTGTATCACAGTGCCTCTCCTCTTTCTATAAACATCTTGTATCACAGTGCCTCTCCTCTTTCTATAAACATCTTGTATCACAGTGCATCTCCTCTTTCTATAAACATATTGTATGACAGTGCTACTTCCGGCGCCGACAGAGATGGCCGCCTCGCTTCGCGTTCCTAGGAAACTATGCAGTTTTTTGTTTTTTACGTGTTATTTCTTACCTTAGTACCCCAGGTCATCTTAGGTTTCATTACATACAGTCGAGAAGAACTACTGAATATAAGATCAGCGTCAACTCACCATCAGTACGACCAAGAATATGTTTTCGCGACGCGGATCCTGTGTTCTGCCTTACAAACAGGACAACGGAATGGATCGCATGCAGCGACCCAAGAAAACGACTCCGAAAAAGAGGGAAACGTAGCGGTCTTCTGGTCAGACTCCGGACAAGGGCACATCGCGCACCACTCCCCAGCATTCTTCTTGCCAATGTCCAGTCTCTTGACAACAAGGTTGATGAAATCCGAGCAAGGGTAGCATTCCAGAGGGACATCAGAGACTGCAACGTTCTCTGCTTCACGGAAACATGGCTTACTGGGAAGACGCTATCCGATGCGGTGCAGCCAACGGGTTTCTCCACGCATCGCGCCGACAGAAACAAACATCTTTCTGGTAAGAAGAGTGGCGGGGCGTATGCCTCATGACTAACGAGACATGGTGTGATGAAGGAAATATACAGGAACTCAAATCCTTCTGTTCACCTGATTTAGAATTCCTCACAATCAAATGTAGACCGCATTATCTTCCAAGAGAATTCTCTTCGATTATAATCACAGCCGTATATATCCCCCCAAGCAGACACATCGATGGCTCTGAACGAACTTTATTTAACTCTTTGCAAACTGGAAAACATTTATCCGGAGGCTGCATTCATTGTAGCTGGGGATTTTAACAAAGCTAATCTCCCTAAATTTTATCAGCATATCGATTGCGCAACCAGGGGTGGTAAAACCTTGGATCATTGTTACTCTAACTTCCTTTGACGCATATAAGGCCCTGCCCCGCCCCCATTCGGAAAAGCTGACCACGACTCCATTTTGTTGATCCCTGCCTACAGGCAGAAACTTAAACAAGAGGCTCCCACGCTGAGGTCTGTCCAACGCTGGTCAGACCAAGCTGACTCCACACTCCAAGACTGCTTCCATCACGTGGACTGGGACATGTTTCGTATTGCGTCAGATAAAAATATTGACGAATACGCTGATTCGTGTGCGAGTTCATTAGAACGTGCGTCGAAGATGTCGTTCCCATAGCAACGATAAAAACATTCCCTAACCAGAAACCGTGGATTGATGGTAGCATTCGCGTGAAACTGAAAGCGCGAAACACTGCTTTTAATCAGGGCAAGGTGTCTGGCAACATGACCGAATACAAACAGTGCAGCTATTCCCTCCGCAAGGCTATTAAACAAGCTAAGCGTCAGTACAGAGACAAAGTAGAATCTCAATTCAACGGCTCAGACACAAGAGGCATGTGGCAGGGTCTACAGTCAATCACGGACTACAAGAAGAAACCCAGCCCAGTCACGGACCAGGATGTCTTGCTCCCAGGCAGACTAAATCACTTTTTGCCCGCTTTGAGGACAATACAGTGCCACTGACACGGCCTGCAAAGAAAACATGCGGTCTCTCCTTCACTGCAGCCGAGGTGAGTGAGACATTTAAACGTGTTAACCTCGCAAGGCTGCAGGCCCAGACGGCATCCCCAGCCGCGCCTCAGAGCATGCGCAGACCAGCTGGCCGGTGTGTTTACGGACATATTCAATCAATCCCTATACCAGTCTGCTGTTCCCACATGCTTCAAGAGGGCCACCATTGTTCCTGTTCCCAAGAAAGCTAAGGTAACTGAGCTAAACGACTACCGCCTCGTAGCACTCACTTCCGTCATCATGAAGTGCTTTGAGAGACTAGTCAAAGACCATATCACTTCCACCCTACCTGACACCCTAGACCCACTCCAATTTGCTTACCGCCCAAATAGGTCCACAGACGATGCAATCTCAACCACACTGCACACTGCCCTAACCCACCTGGACAAGAGGAATACCTATGTGAGAATGCTGTTAATAATAATATAATATATAATATAATAATAATATATATGCCATTTAGCAGAATACAGCTGGCATTCAACACCATAGTACCCTCCAAGCTCGTCATCAAGCTCGAGACCCTGGGTCTCGACCCCGCCCTGTGCAACTGGGTACTGGACTTCCTGACGGGCCGCCCCCAGGTGGTGAGGGTAGGCAACAACATCTCCTCCCCGCTGATCCTCAACACGGGGGCCACAAGGGTGCGTTCTGAGCCCTCTCCTGTACTCCCTGTTCACCCACGACTGCGTGGCCACGCACGCCTCCAACTCAATCATCAAGTTTGCGGACGACACAACAGTGGTAGGCTTGATTACCAACAACGACGAGACGGCCTACAGGGAGGAGGTGAGGGGGCCCTCGGAGTGTGGTGTCAGGAAAATAACCTCACACTCAACGTCAACAAAACTAAGGAGATGATTGTGGACTTCAGGAAACAGCAGAGGGAACACCCCCTATCCACATCGATGGAACAGTAGTGGAGAGGGTAGCAAGTTTTAAGTTCCTCTGCATACACATCACAGACAAACTGAATTGGTCCACTCACACTGACAGCGTCGTGAAGAGGCGCAGCAGCGCCTCTTCAACCTCAGGAGGCTGAAGAAATTCGGCTTGTCACCAAAGCACTCACAAACTTCTACAGATGCACAATCGAGAGCATCCTGGCGGGCTGTATCACCGCCTGGTACGGCAACTGCTCCGCCTCAACCGTAAGGCTCTCCAGAGGGTAGTGAGGTCTGCACAACAGTGCCTCTCCTCTTTCTATAAACATCTTGTATAACAGTGCCTCTCCTCTTTCTATAAACATCTTGTATAACAGTGCCTCTCCTCTTTCTACAAACATCTTGTATCACAGTGCCTCTCCTCTTTCTATAAACATATTGTATAACAGCTCCTCTCCTCTTTCTATAAACATATTGTATAACAGTGCCTCTCCTCTTTCTATAAGCATCTTGTATAACAGCTCCTCTCCTCTTTCTATAAACATCTTGTATAACAGTGCCTCTCCTCTTTCTATAAACATCTTGTATCACAGCGCCTCTCCTCTTTCTATAAACATCTTGTATCACAGCTCCTCTCCTCTTTCTATAAACATCTTGTATAACAGCGCCTCTCCTCTTTCTATAAACATCTTGTATCACAGTGCCTCTCCTCTTTCTATAAACATCATGTATCACAGTGCCTCTCCTCTTTCTATAAACATATTGTATAAAAGCTCCTGTCCTCTTTCTATAAACATATTGTATAACAGTGCCTCTCCTCTTTCTATAAACATCTTGTATAACAGTGCCTCTCCTCTTTCTATAAACATCTTGTATAACAGCGCCTCTCCTCTTTCTATAAACATATTGTATAACAGCGCCTCTCCTCTTTCTATAAACATCTTGTATAACAGTGCCTCTCCTCTTTCTATAAACATCTTGTATCACAGTGCCTCTCCTCTTTCTATAAACATCTTGTATCACAGCGCCTCTCCTCTTTCTATAAACATCTTGTATCACAGTGCCTCTCCTCTTTCTATAAACATCTTGTATCACAGCACCTCTCCTCTTTCTATAAACATCTTGTATAACAGCGCCTCTCCTCTTTCTATAAACATCTTGTATCACAGCCTCTTTCTATAAACATCTTGTATAACAGCGCCTCTCCTCTTTCTATAAACATCTTGTATCACAGTGCCTCTCCTCTTTCTATAAACATCTTGTATAACAGCACCTCTCCTCTTTCTATAAACATCTTGTATCACAGTGCCTCTCCTCTTTCTATAAACATCTTGTATCACAGCACCTCTCCTCTTTCTATAAACATCTTGTATCACAGTGCCTCTCCTCTTTCTATAAACATCTTGTATAACAGCTCCTCTCCTCTTTCTATAAACATCTTGTATAACAGCGCCTCTCCTCTTTCTATAAACATATTGTATAACAGCCCTCCTCTTCTATGCCTCTCCTCTTTCTATAAACATCTTGTATAACAGTGCCTCTCCTCTTTCTATAAACATCTTGTATAACAGCGCCTCTCCTCTTTCTATAAACATCTTGTATCACAGCGCCTCTCCTCTTTCTATAAACATCTTGTATAACAGCGCCTCTCCTCTTTCTATAAACATCTTGTATCACAGTGCCTCTCCTCTTTCTATAAACATCTTGTATCACAGTGCCTCTCCTCTTTCTATAAACATCTTGTATCACAGTGCCTCTCCTCTTTCTATAAACATCTTGTATCACAGTGCCTCTCCTCTTTCTATAAACATCTTGTATCACAGTGCCATTCCTCTTTCTATAAACATCTTGTATAACAGCGCCTCTCCTCTTTCTATAAACATCTTGTATAACAGCTCCTGTCCTCTTTCTATAAACATATTGTATCACAGCGCCTCTCCTCTTTCTATAAACATCTTGTATCACAGCGCCTCTCCTCTTTCAATAAACATGTTGTATAACAGCACCTCTCCTCTTTCTATAAACATCTTGTATAACAGTGCCTCTCCTCTTTCTATAAAC
>NC_068434.1:35068085-35073085 GCF_023373465.1 Oncorhynchus keta | reverse complement strand
ACCCCACTGCCTTCCATTCTACTAACTAACATGTAATCATTGGAAAATAAAATCGAGGACCTACGAGGAAGATTAATCTTCCAACGGGACATTAAAAACATGATATATCTTTCACGGGTTGTGGCTCAATTACGGCGTTATCAACATACAGCTGGCTGGTTATACGCTGTATCGGTAGGATAGAACAGAGCCGTCTGGTAAGAAGGGGGAAGACTATGTGTATATGTAAACAACAGCTGGTGCACGATATCTAAGGAGGTCTCAGGTTTTGCTCGCCTGAGATAGTGTGGTCTACAGCTTATCATGAGATACTCTCTCTACCTAGAGAGTTTTCACCTGTACTTTTCATAGATGTCTACATACCACCACAGACCAGCTGGCACTAAGACCGCACTCAATGAGCTGTATTCCGCCATAAGCAAACAGAACGTTCATCCAGAGGCGGCACTCTAGTGGCGGGGACTTAAATGCAAATAAACTTTTATCAGTTTGACAGTTTTATCAGTTTCTATCAGCATGTTAAATGTGCAACCAGAGGGAAAACAATTCTAGACCACCTTTACTCCACACACAGAGATTAATACAAAGCTCTCCCTTGCCCTCCATTTGGAACTCTGACCATAATTCTATCCTCCTGATTCCTGCTCACAAGCAAAAAATGAAAGCAGGAAGCACCAGTGACTCAGTCAATATAAAAGTGGTCGGGTGAAGCAGATGCTAAGCTACAGGTGTCACGCCTTGGTCATTGTATATTGTGTTTTTGTTATATGTTTGGGTAGGCCAGGGTGTGACATGGGTTTATATGTTGTATTCGTATTGGGGTTTGTATTATTTGGGATCGCGGCTGATTAGGGGTGTGGTATAGGTTTGGCTGCCTGAGGCGATTCCCAATCAGAGTCAGGTGCTTGTCGTTGTCTCTGATTGGGAACCGTATTTAGACAGCCTCAGTTTCGCTTTGTATTTCGTGGGTGTTTGTTCCTGTCTCTGTGTTGTAGTCTGAATGGGCTTATAATTAGTTTAGTTTCGTTTGTTGTTTTCTTATATTCAGTTATTTCATGTACATGATATATTTCACATTAAAGTCACTTGAGTAACCACGCTGCATTTCGGTCTGCCTCTCTTCATTCTGACGAATGACGTCATTGCTTCATTTTTGCTAGTATAGACTGGAATATGTTCCGGGTTCCTCCGATGGCATTGAGGTACCACATCAGTCACTGGCTTCATCAATAAGTGCATCAATGGCGTCGTCCCCACAGTGACTGTATGTACATACCCCAACCAGAACCATAGATTACATGCAACATTTTCAGTGTGCTAAAGGCTAGAGCTGCCCCTTTCAAGGAGCGGGACTCTAACCCGGAAGCTTATAAGAAATCCCACGATGCCCTCCGATGAACCATTAAACAGGCAAAGCATCAATACAGGACTGAGATTGAATCGTAATGCACCGGCTCCGACGCTCATCGGATGTGGCAGGGATTGCAAACCATTACAGACAACAAAGGGAAGAACAGCCGAGAGCTGCCCAGAGACACGAGCCAACCAGACGACCAAAACTACTTCTATCCACGCTTCGGGGCAAATACAGTTGAAGTTGGAAGTGAATATACACTTAGGTTGGTGGAGTCATTAAAACTTGTTTTTCAACCACTCCACAAATGTCTTGTTAACAAACTATAGTTTTGGCAAGTCAGTTAGGACATCTCCTTTGTGCATGACACAAGGCCAGGGTGTGACATGGGTTTATATGTTGTATTCGTATTGGGGTTTGTATTATTTGGGATCGCGGCTGATTAGGGGTGTGGTATAGGTTTGGCTGCCTGAGGCGATTCCCAATCAGAGTCAGGTGCTTGTCGTTGTCTCTGATTGGGAACCGTATTTAGACAGCCTCAGTTTCGCTTTGTATTTCGTGGGTGTTTGTTCCTGTCTCTGTGTTGTAGTCACCAGATAGGCTGTAATTAGTTTAACGTTTCGTTTGTTGTTTTCTTATATTCAGTTATTTCATGTACCGCGATATATTTCATTAAAGTCATGAGTAACCTACACGCTGCATTTCGGTCTGCCTCTCTTCATTCAACAGACGAACGTTGTTACAACAGGACTGTTTTGCTAGTATAGACTGGAATATGTTCCGGGATTCCTCCGATGGCATTGAGGAGTACACCACATCAGTCACTGGCTTCATCAATAAGTGCATCAATGGCGTCGTCCCCACAGTGACTGTATGTACATACCCCAACCAGAACCATAGATTACATGCAACATTTTCAGTGTGCTAAAGGCTAGAGCTGCCCCTTTCAAGGAGCGGGACTCTAACCCGGAAGCTTATAAGAAATCCCACGATGCCCTCCGATGAACCATTAAACAGGCAAAGCATCAATACAGGACTGAGATTGAATCGTAATGCACCGGCTCCGACGCTCATCGGATGTGGCAGGGATTGCAAACCATTACAGACAACAAAGGGAAGAACAGCCGAGAGCTGCCCAGAGACCACGAGCCAACCAGACGACCAAAACTACTTCTATCCACGCTTCGGGGCAAATACAGTTGAAGTTGGAAGTGAATATACACTTAGGTTGGTGGAGTCATTAAAACTTGTTTTTCAACCACTCCACAAATGTCTTGTTAACAAACTATAGTTTTGGCAAGTCAGTTAGGACATCTCCTTTGTGCATGACACAAGGCCAGGGTGTGACATGGGTTTATATGTTGTATTCGTATTGGGGTTTGTATTATTTGGGATCGCGGCTGATTAGGGGTGTGGTATAGGTTTGGCTGCCTGAGGCGATTCCCAATCAGAGTCAGGTGCTTGTCGTTGTCTCTGATTGGGAACCGTATTTAGACAGCCTCAGTTTCGCTTTGTATTTCGTGGGTGTTTGTTCCTGTCTCTGTGTTGTAGTCACCAGATAGGCTGTAATTAGTTTAACGTTTCGTTTGTTGTTTTCTTGTATTCAGTTATTTCATGTACCGCGATATATTTCATTAAAGTCATGAGTAACCTACACGCTGCATTTCGGTCTGCCTCTCTTCATTCAACAGACGAACGTCATTACAGAAACACCCACCACTCACAGACCGAGCAGTGTGTAAACTGGCAGGAGCCTAAGGAGGACGTTATGGACAGCAGAAGTATGGAGTATACATCGTGGGAAGAAATCGACAGGTGGGCGGCCGACCCAGAGCGAGTGCAGGAGCCCGCCTGGGATTCCCTACAGCAATGCGAAGAGGGCTATAGACGTATGGAGTCGAAAAGGAAAGCAAGGCGATACAGAGCGAAAACCGAAAGTAACGGGGGAAAGCGCAGAGAGAGAGTGGCTGAGTCAGGAGTCAGACCTGAGCCTACTCTCCCTGTTAATCGTGAAGAGCAGTTGCAGTGGCAGAGGCTGCACCACTTGGAGATTTGGACATGGGAGGAGGAATTAGACGGTAAAGGACCCTGGGCGCAGCCGGGAGAATATCGCCGTCCCAAGGAGGAAATAGAAGCAGCTAAAGCGGAGAGGCGCAGGTATGAGGAGGCAGCACGGCGACGCGGTTGTAAGCCGGAAAAACAGCCCAAAAAAATTATTGGGGGGGGGGGCTAGAAGGGAGAATAGTTATGCCAGGTAGGAGACCTGCGCATACTCCCTGTGCTCACCGTTGGGCTAGAGAGACCGGGCAGGCACCGTGTTATGCTATGGAGCGCACGGTGTTTCCAGTGCGGGTGCAGAGCCAGCTGCGGCACATACCAGCCCTTCCTATTGGCCGGGCTAGAGTGGGCATCGAGCCAGGTAAGCTTGGGCAGGCCCGGTGATCAAGAGCTCCAGTGCGCCTGCACGGTCCGGTCTATCCAGAGCCACCTCTACACACCAGTCCTCCGGTAGCAGCTCCCCGCACCAGGCTTCCTGTGCGTGTCCTCGATCCAGTACCACCAGTTCTAGCACCACGCACCAGGCCTTCAGTGCGCCTCACCTGTTCAGCGCAGCCAGCGCTTTTCTCCTCTCCTGCGCTGTTGGAGTCTCCCGCCTGTTTAGCACAGCCAGCGCCTTTCTCCTCTCCTGCCCTGCCGGAGTCTCCTGTCTGTCCAGCGCCGCCAGTGCTCCCAGTCGGCCCAGCGCGGCCAGTGCTCCCAGTCGGCCCAGCGCGGCCAGTGCTCCCAGTCTGCCCAGCGCGGCCAGTGCTCCCAGTCTGCCCAGCGCGGCCAGTGCTCCCAGTCTGCCCAGCGCGGCCGGTGCTCCCAGTCTGCCCAGCGCGGCCAGTGCTCCCAGTCTGCCCAGCGCCGCCAGTCGGTCCAGCGTCGCCAGTCTGCCAGGATCCGCCAGAAGTGCCAGTCTGCCAAGATCTTCTAGATCGGCCAGACAACCTGAATCATCCAGTTCCACCAGCCAGCCAGGATTTACCGGAGCCTACTACCTGCCTGAGCTTCCTCTCAGTACTGAGCTTCCTCTCAGTACTGGGCTTCCTCTCAGTACTGGGCTGCCTCTCAGTACCGGGCTTCCCCTCAGTACCGGGCTTCCCCTCAGTACCGGGCTTCCCCTCAGTACCGGGCTGCTTCTGTCCCGAGCTGCCCCTCAGTCCCGGGCTGCCCCTCTGTCCCGGGCTGCCCCTCTGTCCTGAGATGCCCCTCTGTCCTGAGATGCCCCTCTGTCCTGAGATGCCCCTCTGTCCTGAGATGCCCCTCTGTCCTGAGATGCCCCTCTGTCCTGAGATGCCCCTCTGTCCTGAGATGCCCCTCTGTCCCGAGAGGCCCCTCTGTCCTGAGCTGCCCCTCTGTCCCGAGCTGCCCCTCTATCACGAGCTGCTCCTCAGTTATGTGGGGATCTGGGTGAGGACTATTAGGCCATGGTCGGCGGAGAAAGTGGATTATCCCAGGACGCGAAGGGGAGGAAATAGGACATTAATGGAGTGGGGTCCACGTCCCGAGCCAGAACCGCCACCATGGACAGACGCCCACCCGGACCCTCCCTATGCTCTTGAGGTGCGTCCGGGAGTCCGCACCTTAGGGGGGTTCTGTCACG
>NC_068434.1:35041160-35067985 GCF_023373465.1 Oncorhynchus keta | reverse complement strand
CATTGTATATTGTGTTTTTGTTATATGTTTGGGTAGGCCAGGGTGTGACATGGGTTTATATGTTGTATTCGTATTGGGGTTTGTATTATTTGGGATCGCGGCTGATTAGGGGTGTGGTATAGGTTTGGCTGCAATTCCCAATCAGAGTCAGGTGCTTGTCGTTGTCTCTGATTGGGAACCGTATTTAGACAGCCTCAGTTTCGCTTTGTATTTCGTGGGTGTTTGTTCCTGTCTCTGTGTTGTAGTCACCAGATAGGCTGTAATTAGTTTAACGTTTCGTTTGTTGTTTTCTTATATTCAGTTATTTCATGTACCGCGATATATTTCATTAAAGTCATGAGTAACCTACACGCTGCATTTCGGTCTGCCTCTCTTCATTCAACAGACGAACGTCGTTACAACAGGACTGTTTTGCTAGTATAGACTGGAATATGTTCCGGGATTCCTCCGATGGCATTGAGGAGTACACCACATCAGTCACTGGCTTCATCAATAAGTGCATCAATGGCGTCGTCCCCACAGTGACTGTATGTACATACCCCAACCAGAACCATAGATTACATGCAACATTTTCAGTGTGCTAAAGGCTAGAGCTGCCCCTTTCAAGGAGCGGGACTCTAACCCGGAAGCTTATAAGAAATCCCACGATGCCCTCCGATGAACCATTAAACAGGCAAAGCATCAATACAGGACTGAGATTGAATCGTAATGCACCGGCTCCGACGCTCATCGGATGTGGCAGGGATTGCAAACCATTACAGACAACAAAGGGAAGAACAGCCGAGAGCTGCCCAGAGACACGAGCCAACCAGACGACCAAAACTACTTCTATCCACGCTTCGGGGCAAATACAGTTGAAGTTGGAAGTGAATATACACTTAGGTTGGTGGAGTCATTAAAACTTGTTTTTCAACCACTCCACAAATGTCTTGTTAACAAACTATAGTTTTGGCAAGTCAGTTAGGACATCTACTTTGTGCATGACACAAGTAATTTTTCCAACAATTGTTTACAGACAGATTATTTCATTTATAATTCACTGTATCACAATTCCAGTGGGTCAGAAGTTTACATACACTAAGTTGACTGTGCATTTAAACAGCTTGGAAAATTCCAGAAAATTATGTCATGGCTTTAGAAGCTTCTGATAGGCTAATTGACATCATTTGAGTCCATTGGAGGTGTACCTGTGGATGTATTTCAAGGCCTACCTTCAAACTCAGTGCCTCTTTGCTTGACATCATGGGAAAATCAAAAGAAAATCAGCCAAGACCTCAGAAAATAAATTGTAGATAAATTGTAGACCTCCACAAGTCTGGTTCATCATTGGGAGCAATTTCCAAATGCCTGAAGGTACCACGTTCATCAGTACAAACAATAGTACGCAAGTATAAAAACCATGGGACCACGCAGTCGTCATACCGCTCAGGAAGGAGGCGTGTTCTGTCTCCTAGAGATGAACGTACTTTGGTCCGAAAAGTGCAAATCAATCCCAGAACAACAGCAAAGGACATTGTGAAGATGCTGGAGGAAACAAGTACAAAAGTATCTATATCCACAGTAAAGCGACTCCTATAGCGACATAACCTGAAAGGCCACTCAGCACGGAAGAAGCCACTGCTCCAAAACCGCCATAGAAAAGCCGGACTACGGTTTGCAACTGCACATGGGGACAAAGATCATACTTTTTGGAGAAATGTCCTCTGTTCTGATGAAATAAAAACAGAACTGTTTGGCCATAATGACCATCACTATGTTTGGAGGAAAAAGGGGGAAGCTTGCAAGCCGAAGAACACCATCCCAACCGTGAAGCACGGTGGTGGGAGCATCATGTTGTGGGGTTGCTTTGCTGCATGAGGGACTGGTGCACTTCACAAAATAGATGGCATCACGAGGAAGGAAAATTATGTGGATATATTGAAGAAACATCTCAAGACATCAGTCAGGAAGTTAAAGGTTGGTTGCAAATGGGTCTTCCAAATGGACCCCAGGCAAACTTCCAAAGTTGTGGCAAAATGGCTTAAGGACAACAAAGTCAAGGTATTGGAGTGGCCACAAAGCCCTGACCTCAATCCTATAGAATTTGTGGGCAGAACTGAAAAAGCATGTGCCAACAAGGAGGCCTACAAACCTGACTCCGTTACACCAGCTCTGTCAGGAGGAATGGGCCAAAATTCACCCAACTTATTGTGGGAAGCTTGTGGAAGGCTACCTGAAATGTTTGACCCAAGTTAAACAATTTGAAGACAATGCTACCAAATACTAATTGAGTGTATGTAAACTTCTGACTCACTGAAAATGTGATGAAAGAAATAAAATATTAAATAAATCACTCTCTACTATTATTCTGACAATGCACATTCTTAAAATAAAGTGGTGATCCAAACTGACCTAAGACAGGATTTTTTTTACCAGGATTAAATGTTAGGAATTGTGACAAACTGAGTTTCAATGTATATGGCTAAGGTGTATGTAAACTTCCGACTTCACCTGTAACACTGAAGCATGCATGAGAGCACCGGCTGTTCCAGACGACTGTGTGATCACGCTCTCCGCAGTCGATGTGAGTAAGAACTTTAAACAGGTCAACATTCACAAGGCCACAGGACCAGACGGATTGCCAGGACGTGTACTGCGAGCATGAGCTGACCAACTGGCAAGTGTCTTCACTGACATTTTCAATCTCTCCCTGTCCGAGTCTCTAATGCCAACATGTTTTGAGCAGACCACCATAGTCCCTGTGCCCAAGAACACTTAGCTAACCTCCTAAATGACTACCAACCCATAGCACTCACGTCTGTCACCATGAAGTGCTTTGAGAGGCTGATCATGGCTCACATCAACACCATTATCCCAGAAACCCTAGACCCCCTCCAATTTGCATTCTGCCCTAACAGATCCACAGATGATGCAATCTCTATTACACTCCACATTGCCCTTTCCCACCTGGACAAAAGGAACACCTATGTGAGAATGCTATTCATTAACTACAGTTCAGCAATCAACACCATTGTGCCCTCAAAGCTCATCAATAAGCGAAGTACCATGGGACTGAACACCTCCCTCTTCACCTGGATCCTGGACTTCCTGACGGGCCGCCCCCAGGTGGTAAGGGTAGGTAACAACACATCCGCCTCACTGATCCTCAACCCCTCAGGGGTGCGTGCTCAGTCCCCTCCTGTACTCCCTGTTCACTCATGACTGCACGGCCAGGCATGGCTCCAACGCCATCATTAAGTTTGCTGATGACACAACAGTGGTAGGCCTGATCACCGACAACAACGAAAGAGCCTATAGGGAGGAGGTCAGAGACCTGACCATGTGGTGCCAGGACAACAACCTCTCCCTCAACGTGATCAAGACAACGGAGATGATTGTGGACTACAGGAAAAGGAGGACCGAGCTTCAAGTTCCTTTGTGTCTACATCACCAACAAACTAACATGATCCAAGCACAGCAAGACAGCAATGAAGAGGGCACGAAAAAACGTATTCCCCATCAGGAGACTGAAGAGAGTTGGCATGGGTCCTCAAATCCTCAAAATGTTCTACAGCTACACCATCGAGAGCATCCTGACTGGTTGCATCACTGCCTGGTATGGCAACTGCTCGGCCTCCGACCGCAAGGCATTACATTGGGTAGTGCGTACGACCCAGTACATCACTGGTACCAAGCTTCCTGCCATCCAGGACCTCTACACCAGGCGTTGTCAGAGAAAGGCCCGGAAAATTGTCAAAGACTCCAGCCACCCTAATCATAGACTGTTGTCTTTGCTACCGCATGGCAAGCGGTACCGGAGCACCAAGTCTATGTTCAAGTACCAGTAAGTCCAAGTAAGTATAGGTCTGTACTGGTATCCCCTGTATATAGTCCTGCCATTGTTATTTTACTGCTGCTCTTTAATTACTTGTTCCTTTAATTTCTTATTCTTATTCATATTTTTTAAACTGCATTGTTGGTTAGGGGCTTTAAAATAAGCATTGCACTGTAAGGTCTACCTGTTGTATTCGGCGCAGGTGACTAATTAATATTGATTTGATTTTAGGTGAAATTAACATTTCAAAGATGGAGAATATGCAAAAACATGGGAATCAGAGATGACATTAAAATGCTATTACTCCATTTATTTGTCCATCTCATTTAACCCAGTTTACTCCGCAGGAAACGTTTTCTCATTTTCTCTCAATCCTCCTCAAAAACAGACACACATACACAGGCGTGTACACACGCATACACACATACAGACACACACATACAGACACACATACACAATACACACACAATAATAGTATTTGTGCAAAACACAGGCTGTCAGAGTGTAATATTTTACCTGGGTTCCTTCTGCAATGAACTCTAATCATGTTAGCTTCATGACACAAGCACACAACAGGTAACCAGAGCACAGGACCTGATATGAAAATTGTTTCTGTAAGGGTTGTCTAACTTAGATAAATTATTCTTGACCTCCTTCCTCTCTCAGCTACATGGTTCAATGTGCTCTTTCATTTCAGTGTGTGTTTGCATATGTGTGTATGTGTTTCTGACTGCGTGTTTGTATGCGTGTTTGTGTGTGTGTACTGAGCATAGCTAACACACTAGTAACCTAACATAGCAGGTGTAAAAGAAGTGCATCAGCGGATCGGAAGAAATCGGAAGATTTGGGTTTTTAGCCTTCATCTCTTCTCTGCTTCTCCCCTGAAGACCAGCTGAGGGTGACACACTAGTAGCCGTGTGACTAGATAGTGCATTTCTTAGCCGCGTCTGGGAATAGGAAGTAATCAATCGAATGATAAGTAATCAATCACCTCATATTGACTCTAGATTAGCGCCTCATTGATCTACTCTTGTCTCTGACAAACAGTCTGAGATAAAACCTATCATGAGGACATCTCCAGCCAGCACATGCACACTCATACAGTACCAGTCAAAGGTTTGGACACACCTACTTATTCAAGGGTTTTTCTTTATTTTTACTATTTTCTACATTGTAGAACAATAGTGAAGACATCAAAACTATGAAATAGCACGTATGGAATCATAGAGTAAGCAAAAAAGTGTTAAACAAATCAAATATATTTTATATTTGAGATTCTTCAAAGTACCCCCCCTTTGCCTTAATAACACCCTTGGCATTCTCTCAACCATCTTCATGAGGAATGCTTTTCCAATAGTTTTGAAGGAGTTCCCACATATGCTGAGCACTTGCTGGTTGCTTTCCTTTACTCTGCGGTCCAACTCATCCCAAACCATCTCAATTGGGTTGAGGTTGGGTGATTGAGGAGGCCAAGTCATCTGATACAGAACTCCATCACTCTCCTTCTTGGTCAAATAGCCCTTACACAGCCTGGAGGTGTGTTCCGGAGAAGTCTATTCTTCTTACTGGTATCCTTTAGTAGTGGTTTCTTTGCAGAAATTCAACCATGAAGATCTGTTTCAGTCTCCTCTGAACAGTTGATTTTGAGATGTGTATGTTACTTGAACTCTGTGAAGCATTTATTTTGATATTAAGCCAGCAGCATACCACCCTGCATATCACTGCTGGCTTGCTTATGAAGCTAAGTAGGGTTGGTCCTGGTCAGTCCCTGGATTGGAGACCAGATGCTGCTGGAAGTGGTGTTGGAGGGCCAGTAGGAGGCACTCCTTCCTCTGGTCTAAAAAATATTCCAATTCCCCAGGCCAGTGATTGGGGACACTGCCCTGTGTAGAGTTCCCAAAGCTGTCATCAAGGCAAAAGGTGGCTACTCTGAAGAATCTCAAATATAAAATATATTTAGATTTGTTTAACACTTTTTTGGTTACTACATGATTCCATATGTGCTGTTTCATAGTTCTAATGTCTTCACTCCTATTCTACAATGTATAAAAAAAAAAGAGAAAAAACCCTTGAGTAAGAAGATGTGTCCAAACTTTTGACTGGTCACCCGTGATACAAGTTAGGATTGGACGTCCATCCATGTCTGAGGATGTCAGGAGATGATGTAGAAACCAGCCACTAGGGGAAACAGTGACTGCTGTTACCTTCAAGTAGGTTTCGGTTTTGCTTGGGCCTTGGGCCTTGAGGATGGCAGATGGGTGTAAGGAATCTGCCTCTGATGCAGAATGTTGCATGTTTGAATCCAGCGATAGAAAGTTGTTTTTGACATTTTTGTTCTAAACCTATCCCAAATCTTAACCCTTACCTTAACCATTCGGAATGAATGCCTAAACTTAACCCTAGCGTTAAAAATGTAGAATGAATGCCTAAACTTAACCCTAGCATTAAAAATTTAGAATTAATGCCTAAACTTAACCCTAGCATTAAAAATGTAGAATTAATGCCTAAACTTAACCCTAGCGTTAAAAATGTAGAATTAATGCCTAAACTTAACAGTAAACAATTTGAAATTTGACGTTTTGAACCACTTAGAAATATGACATTTGAGAAACATGAATGAACGTCTAATTCTGACGTGAGACTGTAAGAGCACGTACATACACACGCACACACATACACACACACCTCATTCCTCCTCTCTCATTTCCCATCCCAAATTCTCACTCCCTCTGTACCCTTCTCCTAGCCTGGTTGCCAGTCTGTTTAGCTAACATTCCACTGATTTTCCTCCATGTCATGTGCCTTTTGCATATGACACGAGCACGAGGGGTGGAATCTTAGCTACAAGGACTGGCAACCAGGCTACCCTTCCCCCTCCCTGTGTACACAACACACCACATTCACACATACCAAGAATATTTTCTCAAAACCACACAGACAAACACACACACGCATGAGTAAACACCCCTGAACTCTGTTAATGCTGTGTAGAACCCAATCAATGCTCTCACGTAGGATGAAGGCCCTGGCCTGAGGCTAGAAAGGGCAGGCGTAATGTGAGAGTTGCAGGCAAATATACTGATGAAAAACTATTTCAAAGATTTTACTGAGTTACAGTTCATATAAGGAAACCAGTCAATTGAAATAAATTAATTAGGCCCTAATTTATGGATTTCACAAAACTGGAAATACAGATATGCATCTGTTGGTCACAGATACCTTAAAACAAGATAGGGACGTGGATCAGAAAACCCCTCAGTATCTGGTGTGACCACCATTTGCGTCATGCAGTGTGACATTTCCTTCGCATAGAGTTGATCAGGCTGTTGATTGTGGAATGTTGTCCCACTCCTCTTCAATGGCTGTGTGAAGTTGCTGGATATTGGCGGGAACTGGAACACGCTGTCAATCCAGAGTATCCCAAACATGCTCAATGGGTGACATCTGGTGAGTATACGGGCCATGGAAGAACTGGGACATTTCCAGATTACAGGAATTGTGTACAGATCCGTGCGACATGGAGCCGTGCATTATCTATTTTTTTGTTGTTGAATTTTTTACCCCTTTTTCTCCCCAATTTCGTGGTATCCAATTGTTTTAGTAGCTACTATCTTGTCTCACCGCTACAACTCCCGTACGGGCTCGGGAGAGACGAAGGTTGAAAGTCATGCGTCCTCCGATACACAACTCAACCAAGCCGCACTGCTTCTTAACACAGCGCGCATCCAACCCGGAAGCCAGCCGCACCAATGTGTTGGAGGAAACACCGTGCACCTGGCAACCTTGGTTAGCCCGGCCCGCCACAGGAGTCACGATGAGACAAGGACATCCCTACCGGCCAAACCCTCCCTAACCCAGACGACGCTAGGCCAATTGTGCGTCGCCCCACGGACCTCCCGGTCACGGCCGGTTACGACAGAGCCTGGGCGCGAACCCAGAGTCTCTAATGGCACAGCTGGCGCTGCAGTACAGCGCCCTTAACCACTGCGCCACCCGGGAGGCCCGGGCCGTGCATTATTATGCTGAAACATGAGGTGATTGCTGAGGATGAATGGCACAACAATGGGCCTCAGGATCTTGTCACAGTATCTCTGTACATTCAAATTGCTATCGATAAAATTAAATTATGTTTGTTGTCCGTAGGTTAAGCCTGCCCACACCATAACCCACCATGGGACACTCTGTTCACAATGTTGGCATCAGCAAACCGCTCGCCCACACAACACTATACACGTTGTCTGTGGTTGTGAGGCCGGTTGGACGTACTGCCAAAATCTCTAAAACGATATTGGTAGAGAAATTAACATTCAATTCTCTGGCAAAATTCTCTGGCTCTGGTGTACATTCCTGCAGTCAGCATGACCATTGCAAGCTCCCCCAAAATTTAAGACATCTGTGGCATTGTTTTGTGTGACAAACTGTACATTTTAGAGTGGCCTTTTATTGTCACCAACACAAGATGCACCTGTGTAATGATCATAGTGTTTACAGTTTTTTCTGAATGCTTAAACACTAACAGTAATTCTTGAAGCACTATCTCTGAAACCATTAACACTTGTAGCCAATGCATTTACCAAGTGTGCCAAACTGAATGCATGTTCTCTGCTTTACACTCAGTTTGTAATTTTATAACACACTTCTAGCAAAACTGTAAACATTGGTCTCTACATTGCTACACTATTTCACCAATTGCCTTTCCACATTGACACATGTGAAAATACTTACAGATAATGAGTTCACTTACAGATAATGAGTTCACTTACAAATCAGAGCTTGAACACTATAATTATGCCACAGGTAAACATTTGGTTTGGACAAAATTTTTACCTTTATTTAACTAGGCAAGTCAGTTTAAAACAAGTTCTTATTTTCAATGATGGCCTAAGAACAGTGGGTTAACTGCCTGTTCATGGGCAGAATGACAGATTTGTACCTTGTCGTCTTGAACTTGCAACCTTTCGGTGGCTAGTCCAACACTCTAACCACTAGGCTACCCTGCCGCCCCAGGGTAGCCTAGTGGACAGAGAGTAAGAGGGTTGAGAACTAGAAGAGGACGAGGAGGTAAAGAAGTAAGAGGAGGAGGTGAAGCAGGATGGTGGAGAAGGATAGGACAGAGAAGAGGAAGAGGAGTCAGGAACACAATAACTGATGAAATCAGAGCGACTGTGCTTGACAATTTTGTCAACCATGGGATGAGCATGAGGGAGGCTGGTCAACGGGTTCAACCAAATCTGAGCCACTATACTGTTGCAGGTATCATCCGGATATTTTAAAATAAGAACCGATACAGTACAGCACTGGTACAGTCATATGTACTGTACGTTCATAATGAGAAGGATCACTAAAATCATTCAAATGTTTTTACAGAACTGCAAGAAAACCAGTATCTGGTGGAAGAGGTCGACTGTTCACCCCAGAGCAGGAGACCCACATTGTAGATATGGTAATTGCAAATAACCACATCAGACTCAGAAAACTGCAGGACCACATAATGGTAGATAACACCCTATTCCAAAACATCAACAGAGTCTCTCTCTTGCATTGTCTCGTCTACTGAAACGCAATAGAATTAGGATGAAGAGGCTGTACAGTCCCTTTCGAAAGAAACTCAGACCATGTAAAACAATTGAGATATGAATATGTGCAGGTGAGCTATACTATCCTATCATTGGTGCTGGATCTGGAAGTGTATGGTGCTACATCATATTGACTGATCCCTGTCTTTTCGTACTCTGCTACATTGTCTTGTCTTGTCTCTTTCAGAGAGTCATGGAGCTAGAGGCAGATGCATCATGAGCTAATATGTGTGGACGAGGCAGGTTTCCTCCTTGCAAAAACAAGGGGCCGCGGCAGAAATATCATCGGACACCGGGCCATCATCAACGTCCCGGGACAACGTGGTGGGAACATAACAATGTGTGCGGCTATTAGTCAAAACGGCATCCTTCACCATCATGCAATCCTAGGCCCATACAACACTGCATACATTATTAAATTTCTGGACACCCTCCACGACAGACTAATCCCTAATGACCAGGGGCCAGAGCAGCCCAGGTACGTTATCATCTGGGACAACGTTAGTTTGCACTGGGCTGCTGTGGTCCGCAATTGGTTCACAGGTCACCCACTTTTCATCGCACTCAATCTCCCCCATACTCTCCATTCTTGAATCCTCTTCTCTGCATGGCGTTGGAAGGTGTATGATCGCCAGCCCCACCATCTCATACTCCTTCTACAGGCAATGGAGGAGGCTTGTGGAGACATGGATCAGGGGTCATGCCAGGCCTGGATAGGGCACTCCAGGCGATACTTCCCAACATGGCATGTGATGTGGATGAAGTCTCCTGGCTATAGACCCACAAAGAAGGCGAGATGTAGCCTCGTTTATTTCTGTTCTTTCTTTTCAAGCACAAATGTTTTTCTTTTCTCCTACTGGCTCTTGTTGTTTGAGGAGTGTTAGAACATTTTGAGAGAAAAAAACAACTTTTTCCCCTTATTTGTATTGATAGTGTGTTATGTTCGGAATACACATCCATACTTTACACGTTTGGATACCTGTGTGTATGTGTGTTTGCTACATGTATGACACAAGCCCTGCACAGAAAAAGAAAAAGCCACAAGTGTTTTTCATTTATACTATCAGTGTGTAGTTGGTGCTTCGTGTGCTTATTCAAATTATGGTTTGTGTGTACTGTATTGATTTAAAAAAAAAACGTTTTTTAAAGAGTTTGAAGAGTTTTGCAAGAATTGTTTGCTTTTGCAAGAGATTTATAATGTTTTGCTGGTTTGGTGTAAGGTTTTGTGGTTAGTGTGTAGAGATTTGCAAAAATAGCCTATAGTTTCAAAGACAGTGCCTAAGCAATCAGAAAAGGCTGTAATCAGATTCTTGATATGCCATACCTATCCAGTGGATGGATTATCTTTGCAAAGGAAAAATGCTCACTTACAGGGATGTAAACAAATTTGTGCACAACATTTTAGAGAAGTAAGCTTTTCGTGCACATGGAACATTTCCAGGATCATTTATTTCAGCTCATGAAACATGGAACCAAAGCTTTAGATGTTAATTGGAATTTAGAATAATTTAGTCCAGGCTATTTTTGACTTTGAAGTTTAAAAAATGTTGGGGGAGGGGAATCATGTGCAGTTTTAAATCAAACAAATGCACGTGTAAACACCAATGTTTTTTCAATTTCAACTTATTTTAGAAGAAATAGTGAATTGTGCAAAGGTGCCACTGTCAATATATATTTGGCCGCATTTGTATGTGCCGTGGTGTGTGGCGTGTGTGGTGTGTGGTGTGAATGGCGTGTGTGGTGAGTGTGGTGTGTGTGTTGAGTGGCGTGTGTGGCATGTGTGGTGTGGCGTGGGTGGTGTGAGTGGCGTGTCTGGTGTGTGTCGTGGGTGGTGTGTGTGGCGTGGGTGGTGTGAATGGTGTGGGTGGCGTGAGTGGCATGTCTGGTGTGTGACGTGGGTTGTGTGTGTGGTGTGGGTGGTGTGAATGGCGTGTGTGTGTGTTGAGATGTGTCTGGGTGGTGTGTCTGGTGTGTGTCGTGGGTGGTGTGGGTGGTGTGAATGGTGGGGTGGCGTGAGTGGCATGTCTGGTGTGTGAGTGGGTTGTGTGTGGGTGTGGGTGTGTGAATGCGTGAGAGTGTCTGGTGTGTGGGTGGTGTGGGTGGTGTGTGTGGCGTGGGTGGTGTGAATGGCGTGTGTGGCGTGTGTGATCTGCTTTGAGAGTGTCAAAGCGTTGTTTGAAGCTTCCTGGCTGTCAACCCACTGGCAGAGACAGGATAGGAGAGTATCAAAGGTCCATACATCTAACGTGGGCTCACGTGTGTGTGTGTGTGTGTCACACCCATCCCTATCTAATGTCATAGATAAAAGACAGAGCAAGACAAAGGAAGAGAAACAGTCATATCTGCACCAGAAGGGTTACAATTACACTTGCTATTGAAGGCACCCTCTCATATCACACGCGTCATAGTATCCTCCATTTAATCAAATTGTAGTCAATACTAGATTGACCAGAGCCCTCCTCAGTTAAACAGACCCCCAGGTTTCCAGTCAAAAACACCATTGTGCTTCTACCTCAGAGAAGCATATATACATTTATGATGCACAATTGATTTTCTATCTGGGTGTCTGAGGATGAAGAGTGTTGTTGCCAAATTCTCCTGAAAAACCTGGATCCAGAGTTTGATTGAGAAGGATGATAGATATGTTATTGGAACATAGAGACATCCATGAAGGCAGCAGTCATCACACCTTATTGACAGTAAAGTATGACACGGTCTTATTGTGAATGGAATCTTTAACTACAACAACCTCACCCTTCAACCACATCTAAATGTATGGTCGTGTGTAAGGTACAGTAATGCAATGTATAGGAAAGTAATGTATAGAGTTGAAACGCTATATACCTTCTGTAACGTCAAACACACACACTGTACACACACACAAACATTGTAACATTGTATTATTGTATATTGTACATGTGTAATAATAGAGTAATAACGTAACAATATGTTGAATGATGTATTGCTTTATGTATGACAGAGGCTGCTGTTTTGTTGTGATGTAATTGTTTTATTCCTGTTTGGACCCCAAGGAAGAGGAGCTGCTCTTGTTTCCTGGCGTGCTGAGAGAGGGGGAGGAGAATGCAGCAGTTGTAGATGACACAGAGAGAACAAAGGTCAGTGACCAATCACATCACAGTTTAGGAGGTGAGTGACCAATGGGAGAGCAGGGATGATTGGAGTTGATTTATGTTCCTGACATCACTAATCAGATTACCCAGCATCCCTAGCGCTACCATTACTGTGATGCATGGGCCTGGCTGGTTGTGTGTGTGTGTGTGTGTGTGTGTGTGTGTGTGTGTGTGTGTGTGTGTGTGTGTGTGTGTGTGTGTGTGTGTGTGTGTGTGTGTGTGTGTGTGTGTGTGTGTGTGTGTGTGTGTGTGTGTGTGTATATTGATCAATCAGACCAAACAGTTACACACATTTCACATCAAAGCACACACATCACTTAGGCAAAGTGTGACCTTCTACACTTGTTTGCCTGATTCAGACAAATTGATTACCTTTATGTTCTTCTCACTCAAACCAATCAGTTGTTACGTCCTGTCTTCAACAACAAATAGAGGACAGGCATCTAATTGTGTGTTTGTGTGTGTATGTGTGTGTGTGTCATCGCTCAGAACCCTCTCTCCTTGCCTGTCACACTCAGTAATGGGATCACTGGGAAATATGTCCTGGATCTTTTACAGCCTATGAGATACTCATAATTACACACACACACACACACACACACACACACACACACACACACACACACACACACACACACACACACACACACACACACACACACACACACACACACACACACACACACACACACACACACACACACACACACACACACACACACACACACACACACACACACACATACACTATGACAGAGAGGGTAATCTCAGCTGGCCTATTAGTTAACAGCACTCTCTATCACTGTGGCATGTTATTATCTAGCCAGGGCCACGTTACATCACTCACCCCCTCCCTCCCTCCCACACACAAACACTACTAACACACACCCACCCACACACACACCACTAAAACACACACACAGAGAGAGAGAGAGAGAGAGCAGCCTGATCACTAGAAATTAACTTCGATTTCGGACGTTTGAAAATGTCCTGAGGACGTCAATATATCTTCCTCGACACACAAAAAAAGATTTCCCAGCACAGGCTGAGAACCCGGTGCCAAAGCGTGCTGCTCAGACCACTACGCTACGGCAGTTCACAATGCTCTAGCAAGCCGTGAGGATTCGGAGAATACTGATGCTACCTGATGGTAAAAGCGAATCGTTTTTAGGTTGTGTTCACATATAACCCTCTTTAAAATAACTGTTCTCAGTCTTTGTATTCACATTGCCTTTGCCTTTGAATGAGGACTCAACTCTTTTGCCAGTTCAATTCTCCTATTTTGTGATACGAACTCTCTTTGTATTCACATTGCTATATTTAGAATGGAACCAAGATCTTTCCATCAGATATATCAGATACAGCTCGATATACCGACTTACATATTTGGAAGCTAATAGATTGCATTTAGTTAAAAGATGAGACACAATAATTATAATCAGAAGATATTACCATATAAATATTATTGGCAAAGAATAAATAGCAGAAGAATACTGCCCCTTCAAGAGCTAGCAATGATTTTGTTGTTAGTGCTATCCATAGATTTTGTGGTTAGTGCTACCCTAAATCCTAACCCTAGCCTTAACCCCTACTCTAACCATAACCCTTACCTAACCTTAACCCTAACCTTAACCCTTACCTTAACCCTTACCTTAACCATTTTAAATGTCAGTTTCAATGAGGTAACGTCAGAGTTGGGAAGTCCTAAGGATTCCTAAGGGCCTGGATTTTGTACCCCATGTAGTGATTCACACCAAATATGCCTTCTCACACTATTCAAACCCCACAATCGAATAAACAGCTTATGAAGCTCCCTTAGCCTATAGATCACATATTGCAAACAAATAATCTGAGCATTGTGTCAGTACAAAACTGAACATCGTGTCAGTACAATTTCTGTGCATCCTTGACAATCGTTAATCAATATCCAACAACAGCACACCTTTTTTCCACGAACCTGCACATCATCATCATCTCTCATTTGTGGCACCAATGTGAGAGTTTATGGGAGAGGAAACGGTGTTACAGTAGTCTAGTGTGTGGTGCGGGAATATTAACAAGCGAACCTGGGGAGTTTTGTGCTCACATTGCCCAGACCGCGGAATTCAAGCACCACCTCTCAAGATGGTCTCAGTTTGGTTCCCTTCAGGGTCTCTTTTGAGGGGTCTGAGTTCCTTTGGAGTGTTCACATTGCACACAAAAAATAACCGAACCGAACTTTGAGTTGTTTCTGTTTTAACCCTGTAATCACCTGTAACAATGTGGAATTAATGTGTCATAAATACACAATCCTCCATAATACGTTGAATTTCGAGGGGGAAACGATGAGATCTTGTTGTACAGAGAACTAAATCATTGTTGTTTTCATATAAATTACAGTTTTTTCCAATTGCTAACACGCTAAAATGACGTGCACAGCACAATTATTTAAACTGACACACAGAGAGCAAAACCTCTTCTGAAGTCTCCAAAAGTCTAAACACATTTTCTGCTTTACACACATTTTGCAATTCAAAATGGCACTTTCTAAATGCACTGCACACGGTTCTCTGCATAAGACACAACAATCTGACATAAAGTCACGTTTGCCATTTCAAAACACTGCCATTCAAAATGACACTACATGAGCTAATTGGCCAATACACGTGCCACCTGGCCAAACACCTCGATGGTTCATTGTTACCACTTCAATCAGGAAGTAAGCACTATGAAAAGACCACACCACCTTTTGTTTTACAACAACAATGGAAGAGGGAGGGTGAGAATGAGAGGGGGAGGAAGAGTGAGAGGTATGGGTAGAGCTGGTAGAGGAGTTCATGGCCAAAGAAGACAACAACTTTCAAATGAAATCAGAACAACCTTAGTTGATCGTGTCATCAACCATGGGCTGACAATGTGAGAGGCTGGACAGAGAGTGCAGCCCAACTTGAGCCGTTTTACTGTCGCCTGTGTCATACGGACATTTAGACTGGAGTACAGGTATGTAACCAACATTTCTTTCACACTATGTAATACACCCCATGTCATAGTGTATCAGTTGGGTGACACCTGTTTACTTCATGAATGGCTGATGTCATACACTAACTGCACAAATTTCCTGTAGAATTGTCCAAGCCCAAAATAGTATTATTATTTTTTCTAAAGGACTGAGAGACGCAAACCACGGTGGAGGAAGGGGCCAAATGTTCACTGGGGTACAGGAAGCTAACATTGTAAACTTGGTTTTGGAAAATAATTCAATCAGATTACGAGAAATTCAAAGCCACATCATCCAAGACCACCATATTCAACAACATTCAACGAGTCAGTCTGTCCACATTGGCTCGCATTCTCAAGTGAAACCAAATCAGAATGAAACAACTTTATAAGGTGCCGTTTGAGAGAAACTCTCAAAGAAACAAAGAGGTCAGACGACCATATGTGGATGTAAGTACAATATTGACTGCAGTCAAAGAACCCGGTACGTTGTAGTTTGGGACAACGTGAGCTTTCATCGTGCAGCACCAGTCCAAAACTGGTTTGCTGACCACCCACCATTTCTCATGCAAAACCTCCCACCATACTCACCATTTCTGAACCCCATAGAAGAGTTATTTTCAGCACGGCGGTGGAAGGTATACGTGGAAGGTATACGTGGAAGGTATAGGACCGGCAGCCCTTTGTGCACATGCCTCTTGTGCAGGCTATGGAAGAGGCATGTGATGAGATTGATGTGGGTGCGATTCAGGGATGGATAAGGCACTCAAGGCACTTCCCTTGATGATGTCTGTGGCCAGACCCAGCTGTGTGGCAAGATGCTGCCTGTGATGGTGGCCAGACCCAGCTGTGTGGCAAGATGCTGCCTGTGATGTGGATGTGGCCAGACCCAGCTGTGTGGCAAGATGCGTGTGATGTGGACGAGGCGTGGCCAGACCCAGCTGTGTGGCAAGATGCTGCCTGTGATGTGGACGAGGCGTTGTGGCCAGACCCAGCTGTGTGGCAAGATGCTGCCTGTGATGTGGACGAGGCGTTGTGGCCAGACCCAGCTGTGTGGCAAGATGCTGCCTGTGATGTGGATGAGGCGTTGTGGCCAGACCCAGCTGTGTGGCAAGATGCTGCCTGTGATGTGGACCGTTGTGGCCAGACCCAGCTGTGTAGCAAGATGCTGCCTGTGATGTGGACGAGGCGTTGTGGCCAGACCCAGCTGTGTGGCAAGATGCTGCCTGTGATGTGGACTGTGGCCAGACCCAGCTGTGTGGCAAGATGCTGCCTGTGATGTGGACGAGGCGTTGTGGCCAGACCCAGCTCTGCGGCAAGATGCTGCCTGTGATGTGGACGAGGCGTTGTGGCCAGACCCAGCTCTGCGGCAAGATGCTGCCTGTGATGTGGACGAGGCGTTGTGGCCAGACCCAGCTGTGCGACAAGATGCTGCCTAATTATTTTTCTTGCCTCTTTTTTTCTATATATTTTTTCTGCAATTTTCTTTTTCAGTTTATAGTTTTTTTTGTGAGCATATTTTTGTTCAGTCCAATGTAAATATATCTGCTGTGCATATGTTACACTGACTTGTTTGGTGAAAAATAAAATGTTTCAACAGCATGTGTGTGTTTCTGCAAATATTTCTGTGCATCTGAAGAATTTTCTACAATTTGAACTATTTTAGTATTATGGCAAAGCATACTAAAGATGAGAGTGCTTTTCATTATGCCCAACAGTGTGTAGTTGGTTAGACAAAAATCTGGTAATATGAATGAAGTGTGTGCCATTTCGTGCAAACGTTTGATTTTGATAATGCTATATGTAGTTTTGGTTGCAGTGCTTCATTTTACAGGGTATATGAGGTATTTTGCAGTTTGGGTGTGTGGTTTTGGGAATTGTGTTAAGTATTTTGATAAAACCAGCCTAGTTTTCAAAATTGTGTTTTAGCAATTGGGAAAAACTGTAAAACACGATTCCTTTAACAACTTAAAGTGTGTGTACCATGTGTGTACTGTGTGTGTTACCTTGTTGTTCCCGTGTAGACTCTGTGTGACATTGGAACACATCTCAATGAGCCTGGTGAGATCTGTGCGAGAGACTGTTACCTCAGCTGAGGAGGAATAGAACAAAGCAAAGACCTGCAGCACACACACACACTGAAGTGTCAGAGAGTAGGTACACACACATTAGTGGGACGCTATGTGTGTGTGTGTGTGTGTGTGTGTGTGTGTGTGTGTGTGTGTGTGTGTGTGTGTGTGTGTGTGTGTGTGTGTGTGTGTGTGTGTGTGTGTGTGTGTGTGTGTGTGTGTGTGTGTGTGTGTGTGTGTGTGTCAGCTGGGCTTTGAGAAGGTTGACCCTGCTCTCTGCGTACTCCTCTTCTGGTCCCTCTGTTAACAGCTGTCTCTACTGACCCCTAAGTCAAGAGGTAGACTCAACCAAATCATGAGAAAACAAAAAGATAATTACTTGACACATTGGAAAGAATTAACAAACAAAACAGAGCAAACTAGAATGCTTTTTGGCCCCTAAACAGAGAGTACGTAGTTGCAGAACACCTGACCACTGTGACTGACCCAAACTTAAGGAACACTGACTATGTACAGACTCAGTCAGCATAGCCTTGCTATTGAGAAAGGCCGCCATAGGCAAACCTAGCTCTCAAGAGACAGGCTATGTGCACACTGCCCACAAAATGAGGTGGAAACTGAGCTGCACTTCCTAACCTCCTGCCAAATGTATGACCATATTAGAGACACATATTTCCCTCAGAGTACACAGATCCACAAAGAATTTTAAAACAAACCCAATTGTATTAAACTCCCACATCTACTGGGTGAAATACAACAGTGTACAATCACAGCAGCGAGATTTGTGACCTGTTGCCACAAGAAAAGGGCAACCAGTGAAGAACAAACACCATTGTAAATAGAACCGATATTTATGTTTATTTATTTTCCCTTTTGCACTTTAATTATTTGCACATCGTTACAACACTGTATATAGACATAACATGACATTTTAAATGTCTTTATTCTTTTGTGACTGTTCACTTGTATTGTTTATTTAACTTTTGTTGATTATCAACTTCACTCTCTTTGGCAATGTTAACATATGCTCCCTATGCCAATAAAGCCCTTAAATTGAATTGAGAGAGGGGGAGAGAGAGGGCAAGGGAGAGGGGGAAAGTGAGAGATGAAGGGGGGTTAGATAGAGAGAGAGAAAGGGAGAGAGATGAAAGACAGCGAAATGTGACACATGTATCTCATCTGATATCTTATCTAATTACCAATCAGATCTACTGTTGAAACACCTCCATGCTAAGGAACCCTCTGTCCTTCACAGTATATTCTAGTTCAGGGGGAAAGGGAGAAGAAAGGAGGACAAAGTTCATTACAACCACTGGAAACGGGGAGAGGGGGAGAGAGAGAGAGGGGAGAGAGAGAGAGAGAGAGAGAGAGAGAGAGAGAGAGAGAGAGAGAGAGAGAGAGAGAGAGAGAGAGGGGAGAGAGAGAGAGAGAGAGAGAGAGAGAGAGAGAGAGAGAGAGAGAGAGAGAGAGAGAGAGAGAGAGAGAGAGGAGAGAGAGAGAGAGAGAGAGAGAGAGAGAGAGAGAGAGAGAGAGAGAGAGAGAGAGAGAGAGAGAGAGAGAGAGGGGAGAGAGAGAGACTTCTAATTCCATCTTCAGTTGAGCCTTCTCGCTGACGTTTTTTTTGGCAATAACGATACAACAATGATATTGTACTCTCTCTGTGTTACCTCCATGCTGTCTGTGTCTGGGTGTAGAGAAGCAGCAGTCTGTGTGTGTCACTAGGCTGACAGAGGGCAGTCTGCTTGGGAGTCCTCTACCCTGTACACAAGCAGGCAACAGAAGCTGTGCCTGTTACCATTTCATTCTCCCCTGGCCTGCTCTCATAGCCACCAGGATCCAGCCAGGGGTGTGTCTAGGGTAGCGAAAGCAGGCCCAACACTTTACAGTCCCACAACATCGACTACAGTCTGAGGGAGATCACATCATCACACAGCGTTTAGCCTGGCTTGTATCTCTTTCCACTCTCAGCAGCTTACATATCTGATCTCTCATTGTGTCTAAAGAGAACTACTGATCTATAGATAGTCATTATAAAAACATGATCATGGTTTAATAAGCTACCTCGAAAACCCTTCAGAGGGTCCCTTGGATCATGGATTGTGTGGTTTTGACATCAATACATCAAATGTAAAGATAACTCCAGTTCAATTAGAGTCCTCATCACTGCTCTGCACAGGAGCTTTCATCACCGTGACCTCATCACAGGAGCTTTCATCACTGTGACCTCCTCACAGGAGCTTTCATCTTATGCTAATCATACACTCATTAATTCAGGATCAAAGAGCCCTGATTCGCTGGAGGTTCGGGGAGATGATTTAGTATGAGATATACTGGACATGGTCTAGGCCTACAACCTACACTGACACACACACACACACACACACACACACACACACACACACACACACACACACACACACACACACACACACACACACACACACACACACACACACACACACACACACACACACCACCATAGACATATTTTAGAAATGTGTGGCTTGCATCCTGTGATGACTTCAACCCTGAGCAAGACACATACACACACACACACGTGTACACACACGTGTACACACACACATCCTCCTCCCGCTCCCCAGTGTATTAATGAACCCTCTGTCCTTCACAGTATATTCTAGTTCAGGGGGAAAGGGAGAAGAAAGGAGGACAAAGTTCATTACAACCACTGGAAACGGGGAGAGGGGGGAGAGAGAGAGAGAGGGGAGAGAGAAGGGAGAGAGAGAGAGAGAGAGAGAGAGAGAGAGAGAGAGAGAGAGAGAGGAGAGAGGGGAGAGAGAGGGAAAAGTGAGAGAGAAACAGAGACCGAGGAGAGAGAGAGAGAGAGAGAGAGAGAGAGAGAGAGAGAGAGAGAGAGAGAGAGACAAGAGAAGTGGGAGAGAGAAAGAGAGAGAGAGAAAGAGGGAGAGAGAGAACAGCGACAGAGGATAGAGAGAGAGAGAGAGAGAGAGAGAGAGAGAGAGAGAGAGAGAGAGAGAGAGAGAGAGAGAGAGAGAGAGAGAGACAAGAGAAGTGGGAGAGAGAAAGAGAGAGGGAGAGAGAGAACAGAGACAGAGCGAGACGAAGGAGCGAGTTGTTCAGAGCGTGGCGAATGGTTCCCTCTCACACATCTGGCCTGGAGACACAGTGCTCTCTGTCTGTCTGTCTGTGTCTGTGTGTGTGTGTGTGTGTGTGTGTGTGTGTGTGTGTGTGTGTGTGTGTGTGTGTGTGTGTGTGTGTGTGTGTGTGTGTGTGTGTGTGTGTGTGTGTGTGTGTGTGTGTGTGTGTGTGTGTGTGTGTGTGTGTGTCTGACTGTGGGAAAGGCCATTCCACGTTCCGGATAATTCAACACACAGACGGACTCTCTCCCAGCTCTGCCTGTCTGTGATTGGACAGATTCAGGGACGCACTGGGCTATATCCCTCTTTGTCATTGGCTGTTTAACGTCAAACTCCTCACTTCCTGCTGTTGACTTCACAATTGACTCAAAGAGTTCCAAGTGGTCAATACTTCAGAGAAAACTTCACGAAACAGAGTCAACAGACCAGATCGGGGGTTGTGGTTTGAGAAGTCAATGGGAGAAGTAAAATATTATTCCTAAATTGTACATTTTCTCAAAATCTGAAGGCATAGCCTAGATTTGAGTTAATGTCTTAAGTTGCTAAACACGTCATGACTACAATCTTGTGAAAGTGACAAACTGACACGTTTTGAAATGTTTCGTCCAAAACGTTATATTGAAGGAGTGCCTTTGATTTGACGGCCTGCACATGCCCAGTTCGGAGAGTGAGACAGCCGTTAGACCCAGCTGTGTGTTCCTGAGCATGAGTTTACCTCGCTATAACTACCATAAATCAAATCACATTCAAATCAAATCCAATTTTATTGGTCACATACACATATTTAGCTGATGTTATTGTGGGTGTAGCAAAATGCTTGTGTTCCGAGCTCCAACAGTGCAATAATATCTAACAATTCACAACAATACACACAAACTTAAAAAATAAAATAATGGAATTAAGAAATATATAAATATTATAACGAGCAATGTGGGAGTGGCATTGACTAAAATACAGTAGAATAGAATACAGTTTCTACATATGAAATGAGTAAAGCAGTATGTAAACATTATTAAAGTGACTAGTGTTCCATTATTAAAGTGGCCAGTGATTCCATGTCTATGTATATACGGCAGCCGTCTCTAAGGTGCAGGGTTGAGTAACCGGGTGGTAGCCGGCTCGTGATGGCTATTTAACAGTCTGATGGCATTGAGATAGAAGCTGTTTTTCAGTCTCTCCATCCCAGCTTTGATGCATCTGTACTGACCTTGCCTTCTGAATGATAGCGGGGTGAACAGGCCGTGGCTCGGGTGGTTGATGTCCTTGATGATCTTTTTGGCCTTCCTGCCTGTGACATCGGGTGCTGTAGGTGTCCTGGAGGGCAGTGTACCCCCGGATATGCGTTGGACAGACCGCACTATCCTCTGGAGAGCCCAGCTGTTGCGGGAGGTGCAGTTGCCGTGCCAGTCAGTGATACAGCCGGCAGCTCTCAATTGTGCATCTGTAAAAGTTTGTGAGGGTCTTAGGGTCCAAGCTGTTGTGCCTTCTTCACCACACTGTCTGTGTGGGTGGACAATTTCAGATCGTCAGTGATGTGTATGCCGAGGAACTTGAAGCTTTCCACCTTCTCCACTGCGGTCCTGTCAATAGGGGCGTGGATAGGGCCGTGCTCCCTCTGCTTTTTCTTGAAGTCCAAGATCAGCTCCTTCGTTTTGTTGATATTGAGGGAGAGGTTATTTTCCTGGCACCACTCCGCCAGGGACCTCCTCCCTGTAGGCTGTGTCATCATTGTTGGTAATCAGGCGTACTATGGTTGTGTCATCTGCAAACTTGATGATTGAGTTGGAGACGTGCGTGGCCATGCAGTCATGGGTGAACAGGGAGTACAGGAGGGGGGGGGGGAAGCACGCACCCTTGTGGGGCCCCTGTGTTGAGGATCAGTGAAGTGGAGGTGTTGTATCCTACCTTCACCACCTGGGCGGCCCGTCAGGAAGTCCAGGACCCAGTTGCACACGGCGGGGTTTTCAGATCCAAGGCCCCGAGCTTGATGATGAGCTTGGAGGGTACTATGGTGTTGAAGGCTGAGATGTAGCCAATGAACAGCATTCTTACATAGGTATTCCTCTTGTTCAGATGGTATACGGTAGTGTGCAGTGCAATGGCAATGGCAAATTGAAGTGGCTCTGGAGTGTCAGGTAAGGTAGAGATGACATGATCCTTAACTAGTCTCTCAAAGCACTTCATGATGACCGAAGTTAGTGCTACAGAACGATAGTCATTTAGTTCAGTTACCTTTGCTTTCTTGGGTACAGGAACAATGATGGACATCTTGAAGCAAGTGGGGACATTAGACTGGGATAGGGAGATATTGTATATGTCTGTAAACACTACAGCCAGCTGGTCTGCGCATGCTCTGAGGACACGGCTAGGAATGCTATCTGGGCCGGCAGCCTTGCGAGGGTTAACACTCTTAAATTTCTTACTCACGTCGGGCACCGAGAACGAGAGCCCACAGTGCTTGGAAGTGGGCCGTGTCGATGGCACTGTGTTATCCTCAAAGCAGACAAAGGTGTTTAGCTTGTCCGAGAGCAAGACAGCGGCGTCTGCGATGTGGCTGGTTTTCCCTTTGTAATCCGTGATTGTCTTTACACTCTGCCACATACATCTCGTGTCTGAGCCGTTGAATTGTGACTCCACTTTGTCTCTGTACTTACGTTTTGCATTTTTGATTGCCTTTCGGAGGGAATAACTACACTGTTTGTATTCGACCATATTCCCAGTCACCTTGCCATGGTTACATGCGGTGGTTTGCGTTTTCTTTTCAGCAAATGCTGCCATCTATCCATGGTTTCTGGTTTGGGTAGGTTTAAATAGTCACAGTGGGAACAACATCCCCTACCCACTTCCTGATGAACTCAGTCACTGTGTCCGTGTATACGTCAATGTTATTCTCCGAGGATACCCGGAACATATCCCAGTCTGCGTGATCAAAACAATCTTGAAGCATGGATTCCAATTGATCAGACCAGCGTTGAATAGACCATAGCACGGGTACTTCCTGTTTGAGTGTCTGCCTACTAGAGTAATCAGGGAGTTCTATTGGAGAAGCAGTTTCTGGACCTCTTCATATAGTCTCTTTCGTTGACTCACATCTGCGAGACAGTTCATAAACGTAGGCAACCCTTAGGCTTACCTGACTATACTATGACATCGGACTCTGAACTAGTAGGTCTTCATAATACAGGCTAATACTAATAACAGACCGAGTGTTCTGTCATTCAGTCAGCTTTATCAGACCACAAGACTCTGAGGACCATAACAGACAACGCTATAGCACACACACACACACACACACACACACATACACACACACACACAAACCTGATCATCCACTTACACCACACCAATCAACCACACACGCATAACCAACCACACTAAATATTTTTTAACAGAGGGGAGATTTGTAGTCAACATCAAGATGGTGGAGTTTCGTCGAGAACATGTAGAATTAAATTACAGTATGACAGGATTATCCAATCAAAAACAGATAGAATATTAGATCTAGAAGTTCCAGTCTCAGAGTGCCATCATGTGCCTGCCTTGGCCTGGGTCCAGAGGGAGGGAGGGAGGGATTTCCTAATAATGATTCCTTTAGACATGTAGCTTAGGGGCTGTATTGTAACAAACCTAACACAATGGTAAATCGAAGCACTAGTGGTAGCCCATAGGTCAGGGGGTGTGTCAGAAATATTTGATGCTACTTTCAGAGCAATAGCTGGCGGTGGTGCGGAAGGGCTGGGCTTCGGATTAATAAATAAATGATAGGTGTGGTGAGGGCTTGGCCACTCACTGGCCAGTCAATGCCTTTCATGGCTTAATACTGCATGCCGTCACAAATTCTGTAGGTTATTGACATATTTGCGTTGTCATCAACTCCAATTCAGCTGGTGGCACAGAATATTCTCCTCCTAGTCCATTGTGGATTGATTCCGTTTATTAAATAGCATAGGCTACAATAACGAAAAATAGCAACAGTAAAAACAAAAAACATCCAGTGTTTTGCTCAATATGTTTGGAGTGTTTCGACAGTCAACATGGTTGAATAAGCCTTTGCCCATTTTGCATCTCCTCCAAAACATACTAGGGTCCAGTAAATGGTATTGTATGTGAGACAATTTCTCAATAAGTAACATATACTGTAGCCTAGGCCTAACGTTGATATGGCGTTATAGGACTGAATCATTTAAATATGTTTGGAGGAGCGGGTGTTTGGTAACCAGACAAAATGCACTCTTTGAAAACGAGCAGAACGAGCAGTATGGCTGGTGGCATTGTCATGCTGGAGGGTCATGTCAGGATGAGCCTGTAGGAAGGGAACCACATGAGGGAGGAGGATGTCTTCCCTGTAATGCTTAGCGTTGAGATTGCCTGCAATGACAACAAGCTCAGTCCGATGATGCTGTGACACACCGCCCCAGACCATGACGGACTCTCCATCTCCAAATCGATCCCGCTACAGAGTACAGGCCTCGGTGTAACGTTCATTCCTTCAACGATAAACGCGAATCCGACCATCACCCCTGGTGAGACAAAACCGCGAGTCATCAGTGAAGAGTACTTTTTGCCAGTCCTGTCTGGTCCAGCGACGGTGGGTTTGTGCCCATAGGCGACAATGTTGCTGGTGATGTCTGGTGAGGACCTGCCTTACAACAGGCCTACAAGCCCTCAGTCCAGCCTCTCTCAGCCTATTGCGGACAGTCTGAGCACTGATGAAGGGATTGTGTGTTTCTGGTGTAACTCGGGCAGTTGTTGTTGCCATCCTATACCTGTCCCGCAGGTGTGATGTTCAGATGTACCGATCCTGCGCAGGTGTTTTTACACATGGTCTGCAACTGCGAGGACTATCAGCTGTCCATCCCGTCTCCCTGTAGCACTGTCTTAGGTGTCTCACAGTACGGACATTGTAATGTATTGCCGTGGCCACATCTGCAGTCTTCTTGCCTCCTTGCAGCATGCATAAGGCACGTTCACGCAGATGAGCAGGGACCCTGGGAATCTTTCTTTTGGTGTTTTTCAGAGTCAGTAGAAAGGCCTCTTTTAGTGTCCTAAGTTTTCATAACTGTGACCATAATTGCCTACCGTCTGTAAGCTGTTAGTGTATTAACGACCGTTCCACAGGTGCATGTTCATTAATTGTTTATGGTTCATTGAACAAGCATGGGAAACAGTGTTTAAACCCTTTACAATGAAGATCTGTGAAGTTGGATTTTTACGAATGTCCTTTGAAAGACAGGGTCCTGAAAAAGGTATGTTTCTTTTTTTGCTGAGCTTATATGGGCTTTTTCTTTAATCAAACAAAACAGAAACAAGCTATTGCTACAGGGAAATAACTTAAATGTTTCTAAATACCTTTGTCACTGGATGGTCTCCCGACCCCTCCTGTCTGCCTCTAGTATTTATGCTGCAACAGTTTATGTGTCGGGGACCTAGGGTCAGTCTGTTATATCTGGAGTATTTATCCTGTCTTATCCGGTGTCCTGTGTGAATTTAAGTATGATCTCTCTAACTCTCTCTCTCTTTCTTTCTCTTTATTTCTTTTTTTCTTTCTCTCTCTTGGAGGACCTGAGCCCGAGGACCATGCCTCAGGACTACCTGGCCCGATGACTCCTTGCTGTCCCCAGTCCACCTGGCCGTGCTGCTGCTCCAGTTTCAACTGTTCTGCCTGTGGCTATGGAACCCTGACCTGTTCACCGGACGTGCTACCTGTCCCAGACATGCTGTTTTCAACTCTCTAGACACAGCAGGAGCGGTAGAGATACTCTGAATGATCGGCTATGAAAAGCCAACTGACATTTACTCCTGAGGTGCTGAGCTGTTGCACCATCGACAACCACTGTGATTATTATTACATGACCATGCAGGTCATCTATGAACATTTTAACATCTTGGCCATGTTCTGTTATAATCTCCTCCTGGCACAGCCATAAGAGGACTGGCCACCCCTCATAGCCTGGTTCCTCTCTAGGTTCTTCCTAGGTTCTGGCCTTTCTAGGGAGTTTTTCCTAGCCACCGTGCTTCTACACCTGCATTGCTTGCTGTTTGGGGTTTTAGGCTGTGTTTCTGTACAACACTTTGTGACATCAGTTGATGTAAGAAGGGCTTTATAAATACATTTTATTTGATCTTTTGTTCCGTGATGG